>NW_025776408.1:0-146298 GCF_021130785.1 Homalodisca vitripennis
TTACCTGCTTTTAAGATAATATACAGTAGAACGTCGGTTATCCGGAACGTCCAATTATCCGAAACGTCAATTATCCGAACACGAAAAAAGGTTGCGTGTAACCTGAACTAGACCAAACGTCACCCGCGTAATAAACAGTCGTCAGTTTGACCTTGGTAGTCGGCGCCGCCGTGCGACGTAGCAGACGTTAGACGGCACTCACAGCAGTCGCTTCCTTGTCAAATCATTCACTCGCATAGTGCAGCGCTGAAAGTACATTACAGTTTTAGTTTATAATTTGTGAAGTTAATAGTATATGGACTGTACAGTAGTTTTCAAGAACATCCAGTAAGTTAGTTTTTTCTTTTATTCTGTACATTATTGTTGTTTTAAGGTTAGATTAGTTGTAATATTGTAGGCCGTAGGATGTTTATAATTTGACATGGCGACCTCTAGTAAACCTAATAAAAGAAGCAGAAATGTTTTATCTATTAAATCAAAATTAAAAATCATTGAAAAACTAGAAAAAGGTGAAACAGGGACATCTTTAACAAAACAATTTAACGTTGGCAAGGCAACAATATCAGAGATAAAAAGTAAAAATATCTGAAATCCTTAAATTTGCCCTCCAAACTGGACAGCGAAGATGGATCTAGAAAAAGGAAATCGATGAAAAGACCCTCAAGATGAAAAATTAGAAGAGGCGATGTATCTATGGTTAATTCAAAGGCGAACAAAGGGGGAACCAATATCAGGCCCTTTGCTTTTGTGAAAAAAGCCATCCAAATCAATAAAAAACTTGGTGGGTCAGCCGACTTCAAGGCTAGTAACAGGGTGGTTGAAGAATTTTAAATCACGCCATGGTATAACGTGAGCTTGACATACAAGGTGAAATATTATCTGGAGATTCTGCAGCTGCAGAAAAATATAAGGGTAACGCGCATAGTGAGGAGGTGAAGGTGGAGGTGTAGGTGTAGGTTGCAGGTCCGCCGTTAACGGCGAGGTAAAACAATTTCATTAGGTTAAATGCGTGCGCGCATGGTGAGCAGGTCGCGGTAGAGGTGTAGCTCGCCACTTACAAGGAGGCCCTAGCAGGATGTTTTTCGAAAACAAACTAGTTTGATTTACCTCGCTGCCTAGCTCGCGGCTTTGCTCGCTGCTTTAACGTGATTGGTCCACTCAAGGCCACGCACCCCCCAACCCCCTCTCCCGGTACACCCCGCCACTCCCTTCAGTCTGCTTTCACCCAAGTCAACGTTTAGTTCCGCTTGTTGGTTTCTGTTAGTTTTTGATAACCTGTTATCCGAAATGAAGGAAGATATTATTATTGCTGTCCAAAATCGTCCAGCCTTGTGGGACAAGAGACACAAGCAACATCACAATCGTCACGTTCTGGACAAGGAATGGAAGGAAATTGCGAAAGAACTAAAAGTTACAGGTAACTAAAAACTTTAAATTTAAACTTAAACCAGCTTTGCTGTTTTATGTGGGATATTCAGTTTAAAGTGTAATGTAAAAGTATCCATAGCAGACTTTCTAAATTAATTAATATATTTTTTTATCTAACATTAGTAAGTAAAAAGGTTTGAAAATAAGGTAAAAATTAGAAACTTGCGAATGAAATCTTTAATGAACTATAAACAAGGACACACAGTTGCAACTAAGTATTATCTTGATTACGGATTGTTTACAAAATATTCCTTGAAACTATTTCTAAACTTCTTTGGCTCGATTAGATGTAGCATTTCCAGATCTACCCAATGGTTGTAAGTTCAGTTCAGTAGGGAAAGGCAGGAGTTCTGACTCATGTACACCGCAGTATCCGTCTTTGTTTATGATTATATTGTGTAAAACGCATGCAGCCTTTATTATATCGTCTGCAGTCTCAGGCAAGGTTTCAATGTAACCACTTAATATCCGCCACTTAGCAAACAGAATGCCAAAGGCACACTCAATGGTTTTTCTAGCACTTGATAGCCGTTTATTATACACTTCTTCTGCATCCCCAAGAGCTTTTTTCGAATAAGGTTTCATGAGATTCTCGCGCAAGGGATACGCTTCATCTGCAATAAAAACGTGTGGAACTTTTATATTGCTGTCAGGCAAACACTTTTCTTCGGGAATACACAATTTGTTTTGTTCCAACAACCTTCCAAAATCTGACGCCCTCAAGGTTCCCCCATCGCTTTGTTTGCCGAAAAACCGCCACATCAATAAATATAAACTTGTAATGGTCATCCGCAACACCCTGTAGAACAATTGAAAAAGTCTTCTTATAATTGAAGTACATAGACCCCTGAATGCGCTGGGCATTTTATTCGACAGTGGTTTTTACCGTCCAACGCTCCGATACAGTGTGGGAATTTCCAAATCTCATAGAATCTTTTTGCAACTTGCTCATAATCTTCAATAGTTGGAACTGGCATATGCTCTGGTTGGAACGTCTCCCATAACAGTTTGCACACATTCTTAACGATTTTGCCCACTGTATTGTCTCCCATTCGAAATGAAAATCCAAGAGTTTTAAAACTGCTTCCAGTTGCCAAGTACCTGCAACCAAAGAACACAATATAACCAAAAAACATAATATTAAAAATATTAGTCGTTTACGTTTTCGTGTTTTGTTCCAGATAAAGTTGTGAAGCAAATTTGGAAGAAACTTGAGGCAAGAATCCAGAAAACAATTTTCCAAAACAATTAAGTCTGGAGCTGCAGCACCAGAAACACCCACATGGAAATATTACGACAGCATGGCGTTTCTCAAAGACCAGTTTTTGCCCCGCAAATCAACAGGAAACCTTGCAGATGTAATAGCAGATGACTCAGACCACGACCTAAACGAAGAGGAGTCGGAAGAAGTGACCGAGATAGGCCAAGAATGTGATGAACCTGACAATCCACAGTTGGACACAGAGAATCTGACAATAGTACCGGCGCCGGAGAGTGAATCACGCCAGCAGCAGAAATCTCATGCATCACGCCCTGCAATGCCACCAAGATTTAATACGAATGACCTGATCACAAGAACAGGATTTAAAAAAAGAATCACGACACAAGCAGCTATTGGACGGGAATTAGTGCAGTTGGAGAAAGAAAAGTTGAAGTTAAAGCAACAGAAAAGTGAGGACAGGGCAAATGACGAGGATGTTGGGTTCTTCAACTCACTGCTACCCCATGTTAAAAACCTGAATCCTAGAAAGAAAATGTTGTTCAGGATGAAAGTTCAAGAAATTCTTTTTGACATGGCATACTCACCCGAACCACCATCATCATTCTCAACAACATCAACTGTCACTAGACCTACGTCAGTAGACCACAGTACAAGCTCTCATCGCTACAGTCCCTACGACAGTTCCTCTCCTAGTACCATGGCATCACCATCACCAGTCACCTTCGCACAGCTGGTCCGCGACGTGACTTCACCATTGAACTACAACCAGGATGGCGGCGAAACATATGTTCCCGAGTACACTCACTTTTAAAAAATGTCTTTGTAATGCCGTTCAGCTGGCGATAAATTAATGACAGTTTAATAGTTCTTTACGTTTTTTATAAGTACTACTATTTTTCCTTTGCGCAATTTACTTAATAATACCATTTTTTAAGATTATGTTAGGCCTACTATTATAACATTTTCAAACATTTGCAGCATTTTTATGTAGCGTACATTAATATCTTTCGTTTGTATTTTACTTTGAAAAGATCCCTGTTAGTTACTATCATTTTACCAATAAATTGTATTTTTCATGAACTGGAATTGCTTTCTTATTACCAACTCATTTTTACATACAACAAACATATTCGAGAATTAAATAACAGAAGAATATATGAAATTTATTTCTGGCACAATTTTATTGATTTTACTTCAATACATATATTTTTTATTTTAAAATTTACACTGTTTATCTTTAACCAAAGCATATACTTTTTAACTTACAGAACATGTGCAATTGGCAGGCAGAAGGTACTGTAACTTACCTTATAGTCAGTACAAGCTGTTCTTTTGGACCGATAGGGTTAACATGCAAGTTGCAGTATTTTGTACAACTCTCCAACTTTGGAGAAATGGTTTCACATATGTACTTAAACGTTTCAGGAGTCATTTCGCAAATAATTTTGAAACTTCTCAGGATAATTTTTTAGTTCATGAAAAAGATGATGATATTCACCTAGTTCCTGTCGCACTTGATTAACAGGATGTGCACTAAATGTTCGATTACTTAACGTTCCTCGTAAGCCACCACTTACATGCTGAAGACATATCATCGCTATCATCACTATCTTCACTTATCATCACTGACAGAGAAAATTGTTGCAATAGGCAAAAAAGCTACCACTGTGATTAATGGATAGAAAACAACACTCGACTGCTTGTGTTGACGCGTGTTTGGGGGAGGGGAAAGAAGCTGCGAGGGCGGCGAGCTAGACGGCGAGGTAAAAACCTCCTGCACTATACGATGCTACCTCCATCTGTACCTCCACCTGCACCTACACATCCAGCTACACCTCCACCTTCACCTCCTCACTATGCGCGTACCCTTAAGAGACATTTTCCAAACTGTTAAAAAGATGAAGGATATTCATTGGATTTGGTATACAATGCTGATGAAACAGGCCTTAATTGGAAGGCACTGCCGCGTAAATCATTGGCATCAAAAACGAGAAAAGGCGGCGCCAGGATTTAAGGTTAGCAAGGAGCGTGTAACAATCATGGTTGCAGCAAACGCTACTGGTACGCATGCATTGCCTCTCCTAATGATAAGAAGCAAATCTAAAAAGCCTAGGTGTTTTAA
The DNA here is from genome assembly GCF_021130785.1 of Homalodisca vitripennis. Lineage (NCBI taxonomy): Eukaryota > Metazoa > Arthropoda > Insecta > Hemiptera > Cicadellidae > Homalodisca > Homalodisca vitripennis. The sequence goes on from NW_025776408.1 coordinate 4,773, forward strand.
AAATGTGACTTGTTTACCTCTTACCTACAAATCACAAAAGAATGCGTGGATGAATTGTAAAATTTTTTTAGACTGGTTTACTAATGAATTTATCCCTGATGTCAAAAAAGTACAAAAAGATAACAATAAGCTGGGGAAAGTACTTCTCGTTATAGACAATGCCCCAACCCACCCGGATATTGAAATATTGAACTCAATCGACGAGGACTTTAAAGTGACCTATTTACCACCTAACGTGACAGCGTTACTTCAGCCCATGGACCAGGGCGTTATAGAAAAGCTTAAAAGGATGTACAAAAAGCAAGTTCTTCGTCGCTTGTTACTTGCTGATGCCAATGAAGAAAGTGTTGTGCAATTTGCCAAAAAAACTCAATGTCAAAGATTGTTCTTACATGATAGCAAACTCTTGGAGCACCATGAAAGAAAGCAACTTAAAAAATGCTTGAAACAAAATTTTAGAAAAGACTCGTGAAAACATAGAGGTCTTACAAGACCAGGTAAAAGGACTATTTTACAAAGTAATTCCAATGCAATACATTACAGTATTAAAAATGTTTACTTTATCATATTTTTATGTTTCTATTTTTTTTTTTTTTATTTGACATTACTCTTTATAAAAATGTGTGAATATTATATTAACTTCAGTACAAAATTACATAAAAGAGTTGATTAATGTAATAAAAGTATTATGTATACGTAAATATGTTGTGTTTTTAGTTTCCACATGCTTAATCAATAATTTACCTATCAGTAAGCGCCTCAAATGGCATTATTAAAACTATGTTTGATTATCCGAACATTTGATTATCCGAACACCCTCAGGTCCCAATTAGTTCGGATAACCGACGTTCTACTGTATCTGTGATGTCCATTGGCTATGCACACTTACATTAACTTAGTTAACCATATAGCCTAAAGTTCATGTTAAAGGTTTGATCTATTAAAATACAAATACTTTCTCCAAGTCTTTTTTTTAGGTTCCAATCAAAGAACAAAAAAAAAGATGAAACAGCCAAAAGGCAAAATGAGGTATACTAAACCAAGACAGACTTTTACAGACCAACAAGATCCTGAGCTTGAAGAGTACACAATACTCTCATCTAAAATTAATGTATTATGGATTAACTCCACAAACGTCAATGTTTTAGCTAAAAATAATAATGTAATATATGTTCCTAATACTTGGATTAACTTGATCACTTATTTGAGAAACAACACTTCTCCAATTTTTTTGTATTTTAACTTTTCGCATGATTCCTGTATTTAAAGGGTAAACCTATCACTTATTAGATACATAACACTACTCCAATCTTCAAGTCATACTTTATGGTTATATGAATTAGACGTTTATTAGAGAAATAACACTTCTCCTAGACATATGTGTTGCTAGAAACAGAGCGTTTCCAGGTGATTTGTGCTTGTTTTACAGATCTTACCATTTTTGAGGTTATGTGTGTAACCTCAAAGCATGGCTGTAAGCCGGTGATTCAAAGTGTATGTGAATTGTAGTTTTACATTTTTGTCTAAAAAGTAGTGTTACAATAGCAGATGATAACGAACCAGAGGTTCCTGTAAAAAGAAGAAAAGGTGTTAAGCAAGTGCGGTATAAGTGTGAAGTGATCAAAGAAGCAAGAGTGAACGTTACACAAACTGGAAAGGTAACAGAGTTGACAGAAAACTGCAAGTGTTCGATGAAGTGTTTTGAAAGAGTAGGCGAAGGAAACATAAAAAAAAATAAACGACCGTTTTTATAGTTTTGGATCTAAAAATGAACAAGATGCTTATCACTACAAAGTCTAATTACAGTCCATGATATAGAGAGGCGTATGCAAGTAAGTGCAACAAACCCCAAGCCAAGGGCTCACAGCTACACATACAGAGTGTCTTGTAGCACTGGCTCTTACCCTGTATGTAAGAAAGCTTTTATTGCCATGCATGGCATAACCGCAATGCGAGTACGGACGTTTGTACAATCTATTGTCGACTGGCAAGTCCCCAGTAGATCTTCGGGGTGAAAAACCGCCCTGGTAATGCAAAACCTGAAGTGAAACTTATATGTGACCATATTGAACAGTTCCCACTCATACCATACCCAAGTTGCACATTATACCAACCGAGAATATAAGTTTCTGAGTGAGAAGCTTAATGTACATATAATGCATAATATGTTTAAGGAGCTACATCCTGATAGTGATATACCTGTATAGCTACTATTACAAATTATTTAAAGAAAAATTTAACTACAACTTTGGGAGGCCTCAGGTTGATACCTGTGTCACATGTGAGGAGTTAAGATTAAAAGTGGTAGGTTAAACAATGTAGCAAAGCGGGCGGCGATCGCTGAAAAACTAACAAGGTCAGTAGCCACACTGCAACTAACAAGGTCAGATACTTAATGGCCCAAGTAACTGAAACCAAACATAACAAGTCTCTGGGAATACCCAGATAACAAACAACATTCACTTTTACAACGACACAGGGACTATGTCAAAGATTACATTTAAAAAATGCAGACCACAGATTCTGTGTACAAAATTATTATTAACAAAATTACGAATTATCCTTTTTTAATTCAGATTGTAGCACCGTTTCCAAACGTTAAAAGGCAATGTTAAACGACACATCACATGACCGACTTCTTATTAAATCCTTTAGTTAACTCCTAGATCTCGGACTTCCAGTGATCCCTTAAAATCATTAAACACAACAAAATAAAGTTTCTTTTAAAGAATAAACAGCAATAGAAAAATTGTTTTGAAATGAACTTTTAAAAAGTTGCGCGATAAAACGCAGATAATAGCACATTACTATTTTGTACATTTTAACACCCTGTAATTTTCATCAGGATGAACCTTTTGAGGTCCGGTTTGCGGCATTGTATTCTACTTACAGAGAACTTTAATTTGATGTGCATAACAACCTATGCTTACATTTAAGAATCTCGGCTTACTCCTCGTGAACCGTCCCCCATTGGAGGTGGAGAGTCAATGAACCCATGAAAAACAAGATATTTAGGTCTAACGAATATGTACGGAGTTTAAAACCTCCTATCTTATACGGTTTAAAAAAAAAAGGGGGAAAGGGACTTAAAACTCACCCTGTATATATATATATATATGTGTGTGTGTGTGTGTGTGTTTATTTACATTTAAAAAATAAATAAATAATATTCTCTAATTAATATTTATTAACAGTTTTAAGAGCCTAGCTAGCTTTTACTTTATAGTGTGATATACCGGGTGAGTTACCACACTTTAAATTTGGAACTTGCTCAATTTTAAGTTTCACTCAGGGATACACTTTCAAATTTTTTGAAGATGGCCGCCATTTTCCAATATGGCGCCCAACTTTAAAATCTTTTATGGAACACCCTGTATTTTATATTGTTTTAAGATTCTAATCTTTAAAATAAAACATTTTTGCTTTTGAGAGTTTTTCAATATCTCTAATGGTTCAGGAGCTACGTGGACTGGAAGTTTTCATCATTTTTTCCAATATGGCGGCCAACTTTAATATCTTTTATGGAACACCCTGTATTTTTATGTTGTTTTTAGATTCTACTGTACAAAATAAGACATTTTTGCTTTTCAAAGTTTTTCTATATCTCTAATTGTTCAGGAGCTACGTGGACTGGAAGTTTTCGGATTTTTTCGGACTGATGATGAAAAAATTTTCTTGTCGGCCGGGTATTCTACATAATGTAATTTACTCTGATGTCCGAGCTAGATAAATATTGTGTTTTAAGTTTTGATGAAGTGCACATCGATAGCAGGGTAGTTTATGATGCTGGAATGGATAAAATTCTAGGTCCATTCTCAAAGTTACAAGTGGCCATGTTGAGAAGTCTAACAAGTAAATGGAAACAACCAGTGTTTTTTGATTTCGATAACACTATGAATAAGGAAATATTATTTCGTATTATCAATCGTGCTCATCAGGCGGATCAAAGTGTGTGCCATCGAGTCGGATCTTGGTGGCTGTGGGACATTGTGGAAGGAATTAAATATTTCTGTACGAAAATACATGCTTTGTTAACCCTGCAGACGATAAGGAAAACAGTTTGGGTTTTTGCGGACATGCCACACTATCTTAAGTTGTTAAGAAATCACTTCCTGGATGAAGGTTTAGTATTAAGTGATGGGACCGTGGATAACGTGCATTTTATTTTAACTTAAGTGCTGAACAAAGATACAGGGGAAATCAAACTATGTTTTAAACTCGACCCCTCTTTTTTAACTTTGAAAGGAAATGACAGACAGCGTGTTGCTCCTGCAAAGGCTGTATTTTCTAGATCCACAGCTTTTTTGAACTGATTGATTCATTTGTAGACATAATGAATAGTAAATCACCATACCCACAAGGGTCACATCCTATGAAAACTGCGTTTGGCATTGACCAATATTACGAGACTGAAAAAAAAATTTTTAGATGATGTAAAATTTAGAAATGCTTGGTTTGCGGTGTGAAAGGAAAGAAATCTTTGTTACCCTTTCAAAAAGGTTTTATCATATCAATAATTTCATTGAATGGTCTGTTTGAAGAGTTGAATAGCAAGTCAGGATTATCATACATAATGACTAGTAGATAGACGCAAGACCTACTTGAAAGTTTTTTTTAGTCAAATCCGTGGTACCGGAGCGTTTGCAGACCACCCAACAGCAACAGAAGTAATATCACGAATAAAAAAAAATTTGCTTTCTAATAAAATGCCCAGGCCTTCGTCGAAAACCAACACTGAATCAGAAGGTGTAATCAATGTAGACGTGTATTTGACGGCAGAACTTATCCAGTCGGCTTTCTCTGAAGATGAACTTTTAGAAACGAATGCCCCAGTCGAGGAGATAGAGAAGAATGAAGTTGACCTGTTAAACGAATATGAGGATAGAGATCGAAGTGAAACCGAAAATGCGCATTCAGAAAAGAGTTGGCCGGAAGAAGAAGCGCTTTCTTATGTAGCTGGTTATGTTGCTTACAAGGCAAGGAAAGTAGACCCATCACTGGGAAAAATGAGTAGAGATCTACCTCATGAACACTTAGATAACGAAATCTGTATTAAAAAAATGTATCTCACGGAAAATTAACTGTGACTTCAGAGGATTGGAAAAAACAATTAAAGAATTTGAAAATGTATTTTTAAAGTTCCACGGAAAAAGGAAATTCTTTTTCAAAACAAAACCATGTTATAGCCAATCTGAAGAGTATTTTAACTGAAAAGTTCCCTAATGTTTGCAAGCAAGCCATACATGTGTATGCAAGAGTGAGAACTTTTATTAGATTAAGGAACGTTAATAGTAACTTAGAATGCAAGAGGAAACAGCTTAAAAATGCTAAGAAGTGGATTCAATAAAAAAAAAAACTGAAGAACAGTGTTGAACTAGATAAATGAGTGCTGTAACTATTAAGTGGTATCAATCTATTAACATGCATAATTGTAGTTTTAGGTATTGACGTCTTAAACAAAACAGTAAACAAATAATGCTGTAAAATGAACAAACTAATTTTATTTGGACTTGCAATCTTTTCGTAATTGGTTCTACTAGACATTTACATTGCCTAAGGTAAGTCATAAAATATTTTCAAACATATCCATAAAATTATTTAAATAGTTATTAACCAATTAGATGTGTGCCAATTGAAAAAAAAGTAGATTCGACGGATATTATTTCTTTCTAAAATTATTCTATTATTCATTTGTATAGAAAAGCCTAAGGGAATATTAATAATATTTTATTCCAATTCTTCCAATGAAACTTATAGATAAACTAATTTACTACAACTTTGCCGCTAAAAGTTTGTTTTTAACCAAAAAAATAACGCTTATAAACTTTCAATGTATTGCATTTCGGAGTTCAAACACGCCTTTTTGTGGTTGTACAATTTTCAAATCGATATAAACTGAAATATATTTATACTGCTAGTTTCAGCAGATCACACATTTTAAGAATATATAAGGATGTCCTTAATTATATTATTCTACTGATGTGTAATAGTGTGTAAACCATAACGCTCCCATAGTGGCAAGCGGGTAGACGCGGCAGACGTCAGGTTAGTGACGTATGCGGTCACGTGACCAGGGGGTCACGCCGGCAGGCAAAATGGTGCAGCCCTTGTTACTAGGGCCCTGGTCAGGACCTCGCTCTGGTGCAAGTTCTGTGTTGGGAGGACGTGTCTCCAGTTTGTTCGACAACACCGACGACGACGTGGAAGACTGTTTTACTTCCGTTGTATTAAACGTGAACTAATGACGTTTTGATTACAATAAATGTTTACTTTGGAAAATGTGTATTTTTTTATTCCTTTGTTCATTAAAAAAGTGAAACGTACACATTAAAAAAATTCTAACTAAAGTTTTCATTGAATAAATTAATTATTACGCATACCTTAATGGAGTTTTCTAACGCCTGAATGATTGCATCACAAACTATGGGAATGAACAATGAGATAGTTGACTTTGACACTTTGAACAGGTAACTTAAACTCTGATAAAGAGTCCCCAGATGCAAGAAATCGTAAAGTTATTGCTAATTTTTCACGGGTAGGAATTGCATCTCTGAAAGACGTATCTTGTTTTGTAATTTTGTGTCCAATTGTAATAAGCAAATGTTCAAAATCAACACTTGTCATGCGGAGAAAGTTTTTTACATTTCCATCACAACGAACTTCATAATTCAAGTCGTTTCTATCATCCTCGTTAAGGTCTTTCAAAAGGTCTACCACTGTATCGTTTCCTAGCCTGAAGTGAAGGCTTGATCCAATATCTTCTTTCTCTTCTTTGCCTTGAACATATCACAGTAGCTGCGGCAAAAAGCAGCGGCTGCTGCAAGAACTACCTTCTTCTTCGGCATCTGGCTGGGAAATGAGAACTACTATTTCTAACAAGCTAGATGTAGCTGTGCTACACGGAATGGCATCAAATTTTTACTTGTGGTAGAGTTACATGTGCTCACGGAGCTATATATAGCTAATTTTTAACCCTGCAACACTCGCGTGGGTTAAATGTGACTCCACGCGGGCATTTTCGTTCATAACTCCTCAGCAGGTTGGCACCCATTCCTTGTTGTTTTCAGTAGCTGTTGGGTTCCTAGCCAAGTTGAAGTCCGACAATGCCATATGTGTTTGTTATTTAGCGTTTGACAGCCATAACCTCACTTTTGAAATTGGGGTCAGATTTACCCCACGCGAGTATTAGTGTAACTTTTCACAAGTTGTGTCTTTTTTTGTGTGATTAAGCATTATTTATGCTATCATACAGATAACTGGTGTTAGTGTTTTCTTTTGGCAATATGGCCACCGGGGAGGTGTTTGAAAGATTTGTAAATGACATTTTCAATGAATCAGAATCTGAGGAAGAATTTGGTGGGAGCGATTCTGAAGAAGATAATGTGGAAATAAATAACGAAGATAGTGAAAGTGAACAAAGTGCTGATTAACTAGAAGTAAATGGAGATGATGAAATGGATGAAGATTTACGCTTTTATATTGGCAAGAATCAACTAACATTGTGGATGAACAAACCGCCGCCCACGTCAAAATGTTTCGAGTTTTGGATCGGAACGTTATACCTGCAATGCACGCACCAAGAGTGAAACCAGCAGGTAAAAATGCTCTTACACCTATTTCAAAATGCCTTTGAGCTTTATTTCACTGATGAAATTCCAAGCAAAATTGTTGATTATACAAATGAAAAAAATTGATCAACTGAGAGGTAGTTATAATAAGGAACGTGATGCAAAAGTACTAACTTAGCTGAAATAAAAAGCTGTAGTTGGTCTTTTATATTTAGCTGGTGTGAAGAAAAGCTCACACGTCAACTTGAAAGATTTATGTGGGCATAAGAAATGGGTTGGGCTTTGAATTATTTTGCTGTGTAATGAGTCTCCCAAGGTTTGAATTTTTGTTGACATGCTATACGTTTTGATAGCATCGCAACCAGACATCAAAGAATAAAAAATTGATAACCTTACACCTATCAGAGAAATCTTTACTGACTTAGTTGAACATTTCCAAAAGTACTATTCACTTGGTCATTTTGGTGACTCTGGACGAGAAACTTGAAGCAGATGCCAATTTCGGCAATACATCCCCAACAAGCCGGCCAAGTATGGCATCAAACTATTTGCGTTGGTTGATGCAAGAATGTCATATACATTCAACTTGAAAATTTATGCCGCTAAACAGCCTGAGGGCCCATTTAAGGTTTCAAATGCAGCAAAAGATGTTACTATGAGAATGATAAAGCCAATAGAAAATTCAGGAAGAAACCTAACTACAGATAATTGGTACACTAGTGTTCCGTTAGTTAATGAACTATTGGCTTAAAAAAATAACATTAGTTGGAAACCCTCAGGAAAAAACAAGGGTGAAATACCTCCAGAGTTTGTAGCAAAAAAGCCAATACACTCATGTTTGTTTGGCTTTGATGATAACAAAATCACTATAGTAAGCTACACACAAAGTTAAACAAAAATGTAATATTACTGTCATCAATGAATGATGCACCCACAATCGATGAAACGTCAGGAGAACAAAGAAAGCCTGAGATTATTAAATTTTTTTAATTCAACAAAGGGGGGGGTGGACACAAATGAAGGGCTAACGGAAAGAACAGGCTAAGTCCATTTTTCTCAATTTTGATTTTTTTGGCTTATATGTTGGTACTCCTGTTGCGGCATATGTAGCATGTGCTAGTTTGGGAAATATCAAGCTCAGTCCCGAGAAAAACAACAATTAAAAAAAAACACCAAAGGGAAAGAATAAGCTCAGTCCATCCAGTATTGGAAAGAACAGGCTCAGTCCATAGTGCTTGTGTCTGCCACTACGCGCACCACCTGACTTCTTTACACTTGAATACTGAATTAATGTGAAATAATGGTGTTATAGAGTGGTGGTTTTCAATGCTTAGTGAGTTTAGTATCTAATTATCATTAATATTACGTGATATTTTTTAATAACTATGGAAGGTGACATTCCCTCTGATGGTTCTCCAATGAAGCTTGAAAACTTCGAAGAAAAGGAAAAGGTATGGTAGGATGTCAGAGGTAAGAAAGAAACTTAACCTATCTTCACATACTATGGGTTGAAGATTGCCAATGTACCTTGAAGTGCTTTGAGAAAGTCCCAGAGGCGACTAGAAAATAGTATTTTAAAGGAATTTAATTTACTAAACTCTGTTGACATGCAAAATAGTTACTTGTGTGGCCTAATTTCAGTCTTGCCCATTCAACGTAGACGGCCTAGAAATGCAGAAAATGCCCGACAAAACAATGCCTCCTACAAATATAGAGTAAGGGTGAATATTAATGGAACTGTTGAGGATACTGTAATTTGTCGCAAAGCTTTCATTGCTTTTCATGGCATAACTAAAGGCTAAGTTGAGTATTTAGTGTCTAGTTTGAGGTCAAGTGGTCAATCCCCTTTAGATAAACGGGGTAAACACGATAATAGGCCTTGGAGGCTTTCAGACGTAACTAGAAATTCCATCAAGGCCCACATTGTATCTTTTCCCAGACGAGGCAGTCACTATGGATTAAAAGACTCAAAGAAAACTTATCTTTCTGAAGAGCTGAATACAACAAAGATGTATAATTTATTTAAAGAAGCATACCCATCAGTTAAAGTTTCTTACCAGTGTTACAGAGAAATCTTTTCAAGTGAATTCAACATATCTTTCGGATATCCTCGCACAGACACGTGCAGTACTTGTGATGAAATTTTCAGCCAAAGTTAAGGTATTAGAAAATGAAAAAAAAACACATAACTGACAAAAATTGTTTGACAAAAATTAATAAAGAAATCGAACGTTTACATGTTGAAAAACCAAGTCCATAAAAGAAAAGCAAGCGCATTCTATAACAAGAAAAAAGATGCTAAAGAGTTTAGTAAGACTCATGCAGATTATGAAGCTATTGCTTTTGATTTTGGCAAAAACCTGTCTTTGCCCAACATCCCTACTAACGATGTGTACTATAAAAGGCAATTGTCTGTTTACAACTTCAACGTTCATATATTAGCAAGTAGAAAAAGCGTCTTTTTCATCTACCCAGAATGTTCAGGAAAAAAAGGAAGCGATGACGTATGTTCAATGCTTCACAAATTTGTTTACGATGAATTGGACGAAAGAGTAAGGAAACTGGAAGTGTTCTGTGATGGATGTTCAGGACAGAACAAAAATTATACATTGGTACGTTTTTTCCACAATTTAGTTCATACTGAGCGACGCTTTGACTTAATAACAGCAAGTTTTCCAGTGAGAGGACATAGTTACCTTGAGACTGACAAAAACTTAGGGTTAATCAACCAAAAAACTCGTACTGAGCTTCCACATGACTGGATCGAGGTATTTGAAACAGCTCGGACAAATCCGTCACCCTTTATCGTGCACGAAGCCACGATTGATACATTTCGTCAATGGACTGCACACTTAGCACCGTTTTACAAGAAAAAGTGTCCCTTTGTTACCCGCCCTGTCAGAGAAATTGTATTTGAAATAAATCTCAAGAAGGAAGTTAAGTTCAGAACAAGTTTTAATGGTGCTTTTGAACTTGCATCCATTACCACAATGGATCTGCCACCACATGGAAAAAATGAGGGGAGAATTCAACCTACCAAACTTTTCATATGAAGGTAAGCAATATTATTTCCACTAGACACAATTTTAAACTATTATATAAGGTTGTATAACTTAGTTTATTATACTTTCAATACATTTGAATGTCAATTAAAGTAATACTCATTTAGCACCTGGTGGTGTAGCTACCTAATCTACACTGACGTAACCTCCTTATTCAGTTATAACTTATAGTTTTAGGTTAATGACATAAAATACATGTTTTTTGTTGTTCTAGGTCTTTCTACCGATTCCATTGGCCAAGTACCAAGATTTGCAAGCCTTGAAAAAATTCTGTGGCCCACAAGCTCAAGAATACTATGGAAGTTTGCCTCATGAATAATCTGGACATCAAACTAAGATTGCCTAAGTAGAGTTTACCTTGTATCTTTATTTCATTTGAATAAAAACATAAATTTCTATTTATATGTGGCTTTTATTTTACCAGGTTTGGTAAAAAAAACTGGGTAAGCCCATGGACTGAACTTGTTTTTTTGTCGTTCTGTTTTGTACTTATGACTTTTAAGTACGAGTTTTGGGAATAAACAATACAATAATGACGCTTTTGTTAATTTAAAGCAATGTAAAACAACATTTACTAGGCATAATTATTATATTCTTGTAGTTATTACCCATTGGTAAGGTTTTATTTAACATTTAAACATTAAAAACGCTCTCCTGTAAAATTACTCAAAATGGACTTAGCCTGTTCTTTCCGTTAGCCCTTCAAATGATTAAATGTGCAGTTTATATTCTGTATCAAGGAAAACTCGTAGATGGCCTTTAGTGATCTTCTTCTGTTTGCTGAATACTGTAGGCATAAATGCTCAGGTAATACACTCATCAAACCACAACTTTGAGAGGAGAATAATCAGAAGACATTTTTTGGAAGAAATTGGCCTAAGTCTTGTAAGGCCATTCATACAAATAAGAGTACAGATTCTGAGTCTTCCTAGAGAACTTCGATCAAGTATTAAGAAGTTTCTGCCTGAAGAAGAAGTAGAGGCAAAGGTGGTATTAATGGGCTGTAGGTGGCAATATGGGCTACCCTATTATCTGGTAAACAATCCAGCGAATTCTAGCGGTGAACGCAGGAACTATAAGTAGTAGATTGTGTGAGAGCCGCTAGGAAGCTATAACGCATTTAGTTGAGCAGTAGTTGAGTGATTGACTTTTTTGTGTTTTCGTGAAACTGAAAACTTTGAAAGGTAAGGATTTATACCTTATTGCAAGTATTATTTGTATGTATATTGTAGTAAATTTCCTATCCACGAACTGTTACAATATATAGGGATTGGTTTAGCACTACAACATAGTTAATAATAAGTAGTTTTCAACTGATGGGGTCGCGTTTCTTTCCAAGATGGCGAAGGTGGCAATATGGGCATTCACTGTGGTGGTTATATGGGCTACTGTATCCGTCTAGCCCATATTACAACTCCTTCAAGATTTGTTTTTTTCTGTTACAGAAGCCTAGGAAAGTTTTAAATCCACGTAAGAAGAAACATAATCGGCAATGTTGGGACCAAGACAAAATGAAAGCTTTTTTAAAAGCTTCCAAAGAATTTTTGGTACCTCGGACTACGCTTCAAAGACTAGTTCATCTGGGAATACCTCCTGAAGAAGCGGTTTCAAGAAAATTGGGAAGGAAACCAATTATGCCCAGTGAAATGGAAGACGAACTGGTTTACTATTTGCTTCTTATGGAACAAAAGTTTTATGGTCTAACTAGAGATGATGTTAGGCGTTTAGACTTTCAACTGTGCGAGAGGAATGGAGTAGACCATCCATTTTCTGGTATTGGAATGTCTGGCAGAGCGTGGTTTTGACCACGTTTTACACCGTCATAAGGATGTGTTGTCTATTCTAAAACCAACAGCTACATCATTTTCTAGAGCTAATGGCTTCAATGAAGATGCTGTTAATGGGTTTTTTGATATCCTAGAGGCAGAGTTAAGAAAGTGCAACTATGCTCCTGACCGCATATTTAATGTGGATGAGACCGATTTATCCGTCGTACAGAGTAAGGTACCTAAAGTTGTGGGCCTTAAAGGTAAACGGCAAGTTGGTGCCTTAAGTGCTGCCGAAAGAGGGTCTCTTGTGACTGTTGTGTGTTGTATGAGCGCCAGTGGGACATTTGTTCCACCACTGATGATTTTTTCCTAGGAAAAACATGACAGATGTCTTGATGAAAGGTGCCCCTCCTGGTTCCATAGGAAGAGCCCATCCATCTGGTTGGATTCAAGGAAATTTATTCACCGAGTGGTTAAACTATTTCATCAAAAAAGTTAACCCTAAAAGGAAAGTCCGGTTCTTCTTATCCTTGATGGGCATAACACCCACACTAAGAATATTGATGTTGTAGATATTGCAAGACGCAACCACATAACAATAATTAGCTTACCACCCCATACCTCTCACAAGATGCAGCCACTAGACAAATCATTCATGTTTCCACTCAAACATCATTATAGTGAAAATGTTAGGCAATGGATGCTCCATAATGATAAACCACTCGGACCGTATAACATAGCTGAGCTGTTTGGAAAAAGCCTATCTAAGGTGCCAAAGTGGTCAAATAGCCGTCCATGGTTTTCGACGTTTGTGGAATATATCCATGCAACCGAAAAAATCTTTTCAAATGTGGACTTTGGTCCTTCAAATATAAAAGAGTTGGACATAGACACTCTTCGTGCTCATAAGGGCAGGAAGAAATCCATAAACACTCCATGTCTTGCGCCTCAAGAGGACATTATCAATGGCCCAGGGACCGCACCCCAAGCCACTTTGAGCACACAACAGCTTCAGAAATCTAGCGCAGTCCAGAGCAACACACTCTATGCTAAAGACCTAGCAGAAGCTGGTCCTTCAGGCATGTCATCCATGTCAATGAAAAAGGCAATGGTTTCACCAAGAGACATTTTACCTGTTCCAAAAACAAGAAAAAGATTGACAAATAAAGGACCCAAACCAGCAAAAGCAGGTTATAACATCGTCACTATATAAATTAAATTTGGAAGAAGCTAAGAGAAAAAGTGAGGAAAAGGAAGGCGAAAATTCGTGAAGAAAAAGAAGCAGATAAAAAGAGGAAAATGGAAGAAAGTAATGCAGTTTAAGGGAGAAAGAAAGTTATAAAACAAGAGCAAGGTGATCATAGAAAGATGAAACAAGGATCTAAAACACAGACCGTAAAGCGGAAACTCAACCTAGAACCATGCACAATTATCTCGGAGGAAGGATCGATAGATTCTGGAGAATCAGTTTTAGAGTTACCAATTGGAGTTGAAATCCCCACAAATGAAGGACGCTCCCTGTATTTTCTGTGATGGTTCAATGGGTTCAATGTTTAATGTGTGGAATGTGGGCTCACAATGAGTGTGCTGGCTGCGAAACCGAACATTATATTTGCGATTTCTGTACTGCCCTCCTAAGCGTAGAAGACGTATCTCAATTTTTTTCGATTTTTCGTTTTTTGACGTCTAAGTAATGTTGGGGAGCTAACCCATCTTTTCCCTAAGCGGAAAAGACGTATCTCACATCTAAACAGTATAAAATCGATAAAAAAAGACCTATCTCAAAATAACATGAAAATCCTAAGCATTTTAGCAGTATCTCAATTTCCTAAGCCAACAAGTCGCATCTCAGAGATACGACTTTTCCGCTTCACAACTTAGAAATAAAATGATTGTCCTTTCCTAAACAAAATAGTCGTATCTAGAATATACGTCTTATTTGCTTAGGAGACACTGATGCTCACAGTGGAGAATGCTGGGTAATCAGCTGATGGCTGTGTTGTTTTAATTGTGTCAGTAACAGTTTTGTTGGTTTCACTCTTCAGTATACAGGTAAATATAAATTGCAATACATTTTGTCCTCATCTTAAGTTATTAGTATTATATTCTTTGAAACAAATTTCCTCTTCTTAATTGTGATTAAACATAAGCTTATTCAAGCTTACTCAATTAACAAACTAATAGGTTATTTACTCAAACTTTAAGAGAGGTTATGTTGGGCAGATACTTGTTTTCACTTTAGAGGCAGTACAATCTACGCAAGTAATTGGTTTAGAAATGAGTGTTGATAGGCCTACAAGTTTACTAGATAGTTAAGGTATTAAGATTTACTGTTTTACATTTGTTAAATGATATATATTTAATGCACTGGCTTGCAGTTGTCCCGTTAAGCAAGTAGGCCTACTAACTTACTTCTCAGATTGAAGCCCAAATTTTACCATTTTACTATGCAAACTTATACTTTTCTAACCTACAAATCTAAAGACCCTAATGGATTCGGTAGCCTAGCCTAATTTCTTGTTTGTTTTAATTGATTTCTAATTGTTCTGTTTATTTCCAGCCCAGTCATGGAGGGATCTAGAGGGAGAAAAATGCTCATGGGCAGCTCTGAATCAAGAAACGAAAAGGAGTTTTGCTGGATCGAGCAGGCAAACCCCCTTTAAAAAGAAAAAGAGTGATGATGATGACTACATCCCAGACTTTGTGTTTGACAGTGAGGACTCTATATCTAATTCATTGGAAATTGAAGGTACGTCTAGTATTAAGGATAAGGAAGATGTAGGCCTACAAAATTAATTATGAAGAAAACCTTATTGAAGTTATGCCTCAACCACCTACATGTACACAGGTAGTACTTAATGAAAATGAAAATCCAAGTATAATTTTGAACAATGATAACATTACCAACAGGGAAGCAAACAACTTAGTACAGCTACAACCTCTTCAAACAGTTGCAACCGAAATGACCAATTTGAATGTGTTTACAAAATACCAAGCCATCTGAACCAATACTGAGAAGTGGCAGAGCAGTATCTGATAACGCACAAAATAATGTTCTTGATTATACAAAAAAGGGTACATTAAGAAAGAGAAAAAAGCATAATGTTTCTCTTGAACAGAGAAAAATAAATAAATTTAAGTCAGTTGTACTAAAACACAATGTTAAACCTGGTTGCAACAACACTTGTGTACATAAGTGCACAAGCAAATTCTCTAATGAAAGAAGACTAGTACTCAACTCAGAATTTTGGCAAATTGAAGATTCCACAGCTAGAAAATCATTCATGTTACACCATGTGTCAACTATTTCTGTTAAGCAGAGAACAGTGCCAAATGGGAAGGAAACCGATTTTAGAAGAAAACCAAACATTTAGGTATTCGCTTAAGGATGAGAACGGAAAATCTCAGACAGTCTGTAAAACGTTCTTTTTAAGTACCTTGGGTTATGACAAGAATAACGAGAGGGTATTACGAACTGCACTAACTTCAACAACCTCTGTAGAAGCAAAAAAAGATCAGAGAGGGTCAAAGGAACCTCATAACAAAATCGGAGAAGAAACCAATCCGAAAATCATATAAATTCTTTTGGACCAACTATATCTCACTATCGGCGAGAACATGCCCCAAATCGCTTATACCTATCGAGTGATTTGTCTTTTACTAAAATGTACAATGACTATAAGATAAAATATGGTAACACGTGTTCCTATGAAAAATACCGAACCGTTGCCAAAAAAATGAAGATATCGATAGTAAAGTTAGGCCATGAAGAATGCGAATCGTGTGAGGAGTTTAATTTACACAGTAATCTACACACAACAGAAAATTTGGATGATACTTGCAAAATTTGCCAAAATTGGAAAAAGCACTATGACAAAGCAACAAGATCTCGATCTGTTTATGTGGCTGATAAGGAGAGAGCAGAAGATTTTGATTCAATTATATACTGTGCAGACATGGAAAAAGTTATTATGTTGCCACGTCTGGATATGTTTAAGTCAGCAATATTTACACACAGAATTGTGGCATACAATGAAAGTTTTGTGCCTGTAGGTAAAAAACAAAAAAAGTCTAATGTATTTGCTGCCGTATGGCATGAAGGTGTGTTTGGAAGAACAAAGGATGAATTGATTAGTACATTTTATCAATTTTTGTTGTATAAGCGAGATACAAGACAGATCACTCTGTGGCTGGACAATTGTTCAGCTCAGAATAAAAATTGGACACTTTTTTCATTCCTCTTTTTTATTATTAACTCTCCTGAAATTAGTACCTCACAGATCATCCTACGATACTTTGAGCCCGGACATACCTTCATGGCAGCAGATTCTTTTCACCACAGATTTGAGGTATCCATGCAAAGGATGGGTAATAAGTTGTATGGATTTTGCAGATTTTATACAAGCCGTGAAAAATGCATCTCCAAAATGTGAAGTACTTGACATGGACTTAAAACACTTTTTTTAATGGAATGACTTCTCGTCACAATATAAGTTAGGCCGTATTCAACCTAGGCCGTATTTAAGTGAAATGGTCGAAGTCATCTTCACTAGAGGAGCACAATCGGTTCAGTACAAAAATGATTTCTCTGATACTGAACATGTAGAGCTCAACTTTTTGAGCACAAAGTATAATAGTCAAATCAGTGCTTTACCAAAACCAAAAAAAACAGGTGAAAGTAAATGGTATTCCTGCAGAGAAGAAAAAGAACATTCTAAAAAATATAGGAGGTGTAATCGAAAAGAGCAGACTCTTGTTTTGGGAAAATCTCCCAGAGCCATAAAAGATTTCCATATGTGGCTAAGATGCAAGACTATTTTTGTGTTCAGATTTTATAATTAAAATTATTTTTGTGTTAACTTATGGAATATTAGTAGATAGTAATATGGGGTTCCTGGCGCACTTTCGGAGCCGACCGAAAAGCAATGTAAAATACTGTTCAATGTACCATAAAGGAAGCTGAGAAATAACACAGCAAATCTCAATGAAAAATTAACCGAATCTACAGTCGTTCGTCTCCAAAAGCGATCGGTACATTACTATCTACTCTGTGGAATGAAAAATTAACCGAATCTGAGCTTCTACTTTCTTAAGCTGTGCTTTGTAAAATGTTGTCAAATCTGCTACGAAATAAAGGAAAAATCTTAATAAAATTTAATCAATTTAAAACATTTTTACTAAAAACATACTGTACTTTAATAAAAAAACTGTTCTACTAAATAAACAACATGAACTCACCAAGCTCTCTTCAGTTTCTAGCATTTCAAAAACTTACAAAGAAAGACAATTTTAACGAGTTCAACGAATTACCAAAACATTTTAAAGAACAGTTGATACTTTCCTTAAATGATACTGAATTCAAAGAACTTGTAAAGTCTTTTGCAGAAAAAACGTCTAATGGAGTGTTTTACTATCGGCAAAAAAACTAAAAAAGTAAGGGATTACATATTTAATATAATTACGAAAGATATTGAAAAGAAAGTAAAAAATAAACAAACAGAGAGTTTTCATCGTTTTTTTTATGACATTTTTCCCATATTATACGTTCTTTCAAGATAATCAAGACTTAATTGATGAATTTCTTAGGAATTTTTGTGAGTATCAAGATTTATCAACACAATTCATTAAAGAGCATTATAGAATTTTTCTTATAGAATATAGCCACATTTTGTGTGAAACAAAAGGTATTACTGTAGATAATATTCCATGTGATTCCTATGAAGAAAGACACCAACTATGGTTATCAAAACAGTACTATGACGTGGGGAGGGACTGCAAGTTTTAGAGTTAAGACTTTATTCTACAAAGTTAATTGTTATAATTTCTTTATCTTTTATAGTCTTCTTTCCAGTAACAATCAAGTGTAATTTTTCATTTTTGTTTAATTCTTTAATCTTTTTTTCATCCAAAACAGTCAAAAATCTGTTCGGCAAGTGTACTTTACAATCTTCCAACTCGGCAATTATTGTAAACCCGAATTTATCTTTCATTTTCTCCAAATTCAAGATTCTATGTTTCTTCCTTTCTTCCAATTCATTTAACTTCTTATACTCTTTAAACTTACATTCACCAATATCATTTAACTCCTTCAAGAACTCCATTTAAATAGAAAAAATTTAAAGACGGAAAAAATGAAATTTGCTAACAATCACTCGAGAAGTCGGGGAGAATGTGAGTAAAACCGCATTCTTTTCACGAGGTTCTTTGTTTAATTTCTCCAAATGTACTATAAAATCATCAAAGATTTCAGGCTTAAAATCGTAATCAAATTCAATATCCAAATAGTGAAAGATTATAGGTAAAATCTTTTCATAATAAACGTGTGTATCGATACCTACAAACCTAATGTATTCTTTGAAAAAGGAAAATAATTTTGTCAATGGTTCCAAGAGATAAGTAAAAATTTTTATTCTGTTTTCTAAATTCTGTAACAAATTTTGTTTGCTTCTTGTCTCCATATTGCAATTTTGTAAGCAGATTATTCAAATGTGTTAGTTTATTTCGAAATTTCTTAGGTTTAGGTCTTTCGTACAAAATTAAATTACAACCTCTACAAACTAAATATCTTTTATCGATAATTTCTCCTCTATTAGAACACTTGTAACAGTTGGCATTATACTCTTCCATTTAAACAGAAAGATTTTTTGTTTAAATGGAGATTATGGAACTAAGTCTGCCGAGATATAAATTTTTCAACGCAAAGGTTTGTGTTTACATTTCTACAACAGAGATAAATAAAAATAATTTCATTCTATTGTACAACTATTTTAGGATATTATGTGTACGATTATAAAGATTATTACGGGAGAAATCGGGATTTTTCAGTGGCGAAAGAGTATATTTTTGAAATATTAGAAGGAATGAAAGAGAATAATATGAACATCATTAACTACTGAATTTCTCTAATATCGTTCTTAATCACATCATAGGCTAAAAATTTTCTCAGAAACCACAACAACATAACAAATCGCGTTTGTAACAGCTTTTTGAAAATCCATATTGATAATTATATCGTTCTTTGAACCAGAAATATTTGTCAAACTCTTTGTTGTATCAATGACATAAATAGGTCTATTCGCTAAAAATTCTTTAGGATTGTAATACATTTCCTTATTATTACAGTAAACTTTCTTAAAATCTTGATACATCTGATACATGATTCTGAAAAGACCTCCGGAAATGTTTAAATTTTGTAATTCATCTGGATAATAAGAACCGTTCAATTTTACTCTGATATTTTTTACATCCAAACTATCAAACTTTGAAGGATTTTTCTCTTGATTATTCTGTCTATCTGTTTGGAAAACCTATGATAACGAACTTGGGATTGAAGATATTTCTATAAATATTTGTGATATCGAACGAATAAGTTGTTCCGGAAATACCTTTTTGTTCAATACATTGCCAATCTAGAAAATTAAACATAATGTTTTGACTTTTTGTAATTTCATCAATCAACCTAATTTTACTCGTGGTTTTTATAATCAATCATTGGAACTCTAATAAAAAAATCTGTAATTGTTATTTTTCCATCAACAGGCATAACATTTCCAGTTGCAGTCTTCAGAATCACATCATCGTCTTCTGCTCTTATAAAACTTAGATAAAATCCTCCTTTATAGATCGGAATAATAACATTTTCAAAAAATCCTAATCCAAAATGAGATAAATTTCCAGCTGCTTCAAAAACACCAAATTTAAAATCTGATTCAAAGCCATTAGAAGTTTGAGAAATAACATCACTTTTTGAATACGAAATAGTTCCTTTAATTGTGCTTAATTGGCCACAGTTTTCGACTTCTTCTATCAATTTATTGTGTTTTCTTACTTCAATCTTAGAAAATAAAAACGGTATAAAATTATCGATTAATCTAACATTATCAGTTTCCAAGATATGCTTGACCATCTTGTTTTGTTAAAGTTCCAGAAATATAAAACTGGAAGTTAGACGAGCAAAAGTTATCTCCAAAATCAATATTAAACTCAGTTCTTTTATTCGGTTCATTCAAATGTTGTTTACTAATTGGATAGAAATTTTTAAACTCCGCCCTTTCAATATCACTAGCATATTTTCTGTAGTCCGCCATTTAATAAGAGAAAATTTAGAAATTTTAAACATCGTGTATCATTTTTTCATCGATCTAATGTACGTTTTTATAAGAAAAGATATAAATTTTAGTAAAATAATTAAAAAGATTAGAGTCATTTTTAATGATCTACTTCGTCATATTCAGGATTCTCTTCCTTAAATTTTGCGATCTCGGTCACATATTTCAATAAAATCTGCACAGGATAGTAACCGCTATCTATAATATTGTTCCAATCAACTGTATCTTTATTTTCATCCAAAAACTTTATACTCAAGTGTTGATAGAGACAAAGAACAGACATATGATCTTTTAATTGATAATGTATATTTTCTTGAATGAACTCTGATGATAAAGTTTGATATTTAGCAATGTTATACCAATTCAATTTGTTTACGTATAATCTCATCATATCTTCGGATAATTCATATTTTTGAGAAATGTCATCCCAATGTTCTTTTTTCAAATCTCTTTCGTGTTGCATGATAAAAAGATCGAAAGCACTGTAATGTCCCGCCATCTCTATTTATTAGGAAAAAATTTCAAAATCAAGTTTTTTATAAATTGGCTCTTTTTTTTTGCGTTACATTCAGCACATTTTCCAGAAATTTTCTTAACTCCATTGATGTTTGCATAGTATTTTATATCATTTGTTGCAGTTTTTTCCTTTACATCTCACACAATATATGAGCGCCATTTATATAAGGAAAATTAGTCATCATAGCCGCCTAATCCATTAAATCTGTTATCAATATTTTTCAAAAGTTTTATTAACATCTTCTTTAAAATTTATTAAAGTTTTCTTCTAGTTTATTTACTTTATCGAGATATAAAGAGTATCGATCATCTATTCTTTTAAGTAATTCATTATTATGTGTTACTTTCTCATTGAAACGTGTATCAAAATCTTTAAAAAAGTTTATTTTCTCATTGAAATGTGTATCAAAATCATCCAGAATTTTGTTAATTACTTCACCAACTAATACATTAACATCATTTTTATATGTATTAAAGTTTTCTTCTAGTTTATTTACTTTATCAAGTAATTCACCAACATCGTCTACTGATCTTTTACTTCTTTCATCAAGTTTTTCATAGACTTCTGTTGTAAAATCTTTAACATGCTGTTTATGATTCTCATAATTTTGTTTTAGTTCATTAAACATTTTAATAGGATCTTCTAATTGAATCATTACAAACAACATCAAATGGATTAATTCCTTTACTAACACCGCTAATTCTTTTTCCTTTAAAATCTAAGGCATTTTTAACATTCGGATCATGTAAATCAACAATATCGATGTTTTCTGATAATTTTAGAGGTTTTAAAATTTGTTCTTTAACAACAACATCATGTTTGTCAATACCAGGTCGAACACCGACAATTCTTTTCTTATTAGCCAAACTAACATAATTCTTTTCAACTTTGATCGCTTCAGTAATTTTATCAGCTTTTTCGATATGAGACATTAAATTGGTAAATATTTTTTTTACACCATCATCAACTTCTTTTTCCAATGTTTTTATTTTATCAGCAACTTCATTTGAACTCATGAAAATTTGCAAGTTTGTTATCATATTCTGCTTTAAAATCTTCAATCTCGACAGCAAACATATCTGAATCTGGAAGGTTTTGTAATAAATTTTCTAACTTGTTATCAAAACTCATTTCTCAAACTATCAAAATTCAAACTATTATCTACATTTTGAATAATTTGTGTTCCAAATACGTCAAAAATATTTTGTGAATCCATATTTATTAAGCAATAATTTGTTAACAACTTCTTTAAAATCTTTACCATTACTCAGTTCATTCAACACAAAAACACATAAATGACCACAAATTGGGGGATCTTTATAGTCTTGAATCTGAGAATCATTGTAGTAGACGCTTGATTTTTTCAAATATTTAATCAATTCTATAGGTGGTTTGTCCTCAATTCTTCCATACGAATCAAAATAACATGCATTCTTATCATTTTTATAATAACAAATCCAATGCGTTCCACTTCCCATAATCGAGTCTAAATTCACAATTCCACATTCAAATTTCTTAACTTTTTCAGGTAATGTATCTCTCATGAAGATTCCTCTAAAATGTTTAATATTTTTGCAGATTTCTTCCAATTCCCCGAATGTTAAAGGTTTAAATTTTTTTTTCAATGTTTGATTTCACGTAATTCAAAGTTTTTTCATCTAATCCAGATCCTGTAACATCTTCCAACTCTTTTATCTAACCAATTTAAAATGTTTCGAACAATAGGAATCACATCCTTTTTAACGATTGGAGCAGCTTTACGAACATAAGGAACAACATTTTTAACAACTGGAATATTTTCTCCAAAATCTAATAAATCTTTCAAAAGTCCACCATTTTTTGAGTTCTTTCAACTGATTATAAGAAAATTCTATTCTGGTTCCTTTATTGTTTTTCTTATGTTTTTCGAGTTTATTGTATTGTCTATTTGTTAAAAATATCTTATCTTCGCCATTTTTTAGTTGATCTATTTTAAATTGAATACTAACGGGTATTTTCTTCTTCTTAAAAAGCGGATTTTATTTTTTCTTTCTGATTTTTGCTGAAGTTTACGTTCACCTCCATTTATATAGTTAAAATTTCAAGTTCTCTTCGATTCCCATTCCTAGTTTTCTCTTCAAAAACATTGCTCCAGCTGTTGGAAGCGCAACAAATCTTTCACCTAAACTAGCATCTTTTGATAAAAATCTATCCATTGCCTTATCTTGCAAAACTTTATCTGCGATATGTCTGGAATTTGTGTCTCTATGTTTTGCATAAAAAATATCGTGTTCCATAGCAGCTTGATCTAATTTATTTATACCAGGATCTCCTCTTTTTAGTCTTTTTTCGAGTTTTGTGCCAGGGCCCCAGATACTGATAAGTTGGTACGTGTAATTCAAAAGGTAAATTGTTGA
Organism: Homalodisca vitripennis; assembly: GCF_021130785.1. Classification (NCBI taxonomy): domain Eukaryota; kingdom Metazoa; phylum Arthropoda; class Insecta; order Hemiptera; family Cicadellidae; genus Homalodisca; species Homalodisca vitripennis. The sequence goes on from NW_025776408.1 coordinate 28,193, forward strand.
TAAAATCATTCAAAAGTCCACTACCCTCAATCATAGATGAACTTATTGCCGGCAAAAACTCGTTTTAAATATTTAATTCCATCAGGTTTTTCAATCATTTCATCAAGTTTGTTCGAAATAAAATCTTTAATCGCTTTCTTTTCGTTCAAAAAATTGTTGTTTCCAGCCTTTTCTTGAGCATAAATATAATTTATAATTCCATCGAGTTTTGTCAAATCGTCGATATATCTGTACTCAATCTTATTATCACTGTATTTTCTCACACCTGATCCTTCGATTCTTTTTTCCCAAATTGGTTTAATCAAATTGAGATATTTTTTACCTTTACTTGACTTTGGTTTCTTAGTTGATGGATCATTATTTTTGTAAATTGAATCAGATTTCCATAAAATTTCAGTATACTTTTTCAAGTCTTCTTCAGAATATAAACCGTCTTTTGGAACATCAGTGCCTGTTAATAATCTCCATAAACCTTGAGTTCCTTCATATGTTTTTTCATTAATAATGATATCATTATGCTCAAAATTCACGGGCAAATTTCCAATCATAAAACTTTTCTTTTTTCTGTCCCAATACAAACCAAATTTATCATCCTTTGCTCTAGGAAGAAATTTTTTACCAATTTCACCAATTATTATATCCGTTGTTCCAGGACTTATTGGTTCAACTATGGTAGAGTCTTCAATGATTCGAGGTCTAAATGGTGTTGAAGATGGTAATTTTGGCAATTCAAACTCAGATTCTGGTATCGAAATATCAGCAAATTGTCGTACAACTGGAACCAAATTCATCAAATTTTGATTATCGCTTAAAACATTTTCAATTTTGCCCTCAACATTTTTTATTGCAGATGTTACAGGTTGATTAATTTTTTGAATAAATTCTTGTTCTTTTTCAACAATTCGAATCTGTTCTTTAAATTCTTTGATTAATTTCTTTTCTATTTGATCAAGTTTTTTTGCTTCTTCTGAAGTTACGTTCGCCATTTATTTAGGAAAATTTTGAAACGTAAACGTGGAACGTGGAAACGTGAACACGAAACGTGAACACGGAACGTAAAAACGTGAACGTGGAACGTGAAACACGAACGTGAAACACGAACGTGAAACGTAAACACGAACGTAAAACATGAACGTGAAACATGAACGTGAAACGTAAACACGAACGTGAAACGTAAACACGAACGTGAAACATGAACGTAAACGTGGAACGTGAACAGATTTACCGTTTTTCTGTTATTTTCATAATGTAAATAAAAAGTAAAGATAATGTAAAAATAATTGTAACAAATATTTTATCGAGACCACTGAGCAGCATTTATATTAGAAAATTTATTCAGATATTTACCATTTTTAGGCTTCAAAGTTAGATTAATAGTTAAAAATCCGTAGTCTCCCTTCCAAATTTTATCACATAACTCAATAAAGTGGTTAAAACTCATATCAGATCCCACATAATTGTTATAAATCTTTCTCGAATAGTGATCATCTTGCTTAAAAAATACACAACATATTCAGGTTATTTCTTATAACTTGTTTATCAACCTTTGAAAAGCATTGGGAAAGATAGATACAAGAGATATTTTTGTGACGAGACATTACGAAATATTCCTTAATAACGTCTTGATTTTCTAAAATACAATCATCAAAAACGATTAACGAATTGGGTTTACATTCGCTTAACGGAACTATGTCCTCAGAAGCATTATAAAAATGTGATATTTTTTTGTTTAAGTTTTTCTCAATATTTTCAAATCTTTCTTGTAATTTTTTATAGGCGTCTTGTTCTAAAGATTTACTAAAAACATACAAATTGGAATAAGGAATCAACCTATTGTAGATAAAATTCAATAATAAAGTTGTTTTTCCACATCCACTTGAACCAACAATTAACAATCTGATTGGTTGATCTTTTCTTATTTTCTTCAAACGTTTGAAGTTTTATCTGATCTTTTTGCTTTAAAAATTTCTCCATTTAAATAGAAGATTTTCATCTTGAAGCAACGCTTGCGAAAATGAAGCTGTTCAAGTTGACTTCAGAAAGCTCTAAATTAGTTTTAAACTTGGAACATCCTATACACTTAGAGGAAGAATCAAAATTATTTTATCGGTTTAAGCGGTTTTTATTCTGACAATTTTGTAATAAATATTAGTGAAAGTTCTCCTTATTGTATAGGATTTAGTGAGAAGAACGTAACAAAATATTATGGTTTAAACAAAGGATATTATACTTTCGATCAAATAAAAAATTCCCTTAAAAATTATCTGAAAACATTCAAACAATCAGATAAATCTTTAAACTTTGACGAAAACAAGTTTGAAATGCAAAAAAATTATCTCTCTAATAAAATTCAAATAAAATCACCAGTAAGAATAATGTTTTCAGCAATTATTGTAGATTTATTAGGGTTTGTTCAAGAAACTATTGAGCCAAATCAGGTATATTTAGGAAATAAAACGCCAAAAATTTAGACCGTTTGATGTAATTGAAGTACATTGTAATCTCGTTGAACCTAGTTTTGAAAATCATACCGAACACTTACACAAAGAATCTGAAATTTTGTACACATTTTTTCCCAAATGTTGCTTATGGATCAAAAATCAGTGAAAAACCGAATGAAATCGATTATATTCCAATTAGAAAAAATATTAAAAGAATTCAAAAAATCGTTCTGACTATTCAAGACTCTGAGGGAAATTTATTAAATAATGAGAGTAAAACAACAATTTATTTAAGATTGTCGAAAGAATGATGAATCAAGGGGGGGAACGAATCGTTCTTACCTTCAAATTTTCAAGAAAAACAACTTTTGAATGTATAAATTACAAGAGTCTATGCCATAGACCCTTTCAAAATCTTCATCCTGACACTATTTTCATTAATGAATCTGGATTTTATTCTCGAAATAAAAATTACTAGTTAAATTTCTTTTCTATCTAAATGGAGTCAGTTGTAGACCTACTCAATAATCAACTCATATTCAATAATAAAGACATTTTAACGATTGTAGACGAAAACAATGTAATCTGGTTTAAGGCTAAAGATGTTTGTGAAATATTAGGTTATGAAAAAACAAAAAACGCAATTAAAATTAAATGTTGAAGATGATGACAAAATTCAATATTTTTACTTAAAAAACAAGGGGCTATTCGAATGGCCCCTTAACAATCTTCATCCTGACACTGTTTTTATCAATGAATCTGGACTTTATTCTTTAATTTTGAGATCACATAAAAAAGAGGCAAAAATCTTCAAAAATTGGGTTACAAAAGAAGTTTTACCGAGTATTAGAAAATATGGCGAGTACAAACTTGAAAACGAAAATAAGCAGTTAAAAGATGAAATAAAACAGTTACAAATTAAAGATGAAATGAAATCATTGAAAATAGAGAATCAAGAATTGCGAATGGAATTAATGAAGAGAGATATGGTATGTAAAGATTTTGATAAGAAAAAACACCATGTTTTTGTGTTAATTAAGAAGAATCACATGTGGGAATGGCCTTATTACGTTATCAGAGCTCAGAAACGAGAAATACCAAACCGATTAAAAACATCTAAAAATAAATTATCCTGAATTAGAGATTTTGTTCATTGATGACGAACCAAAATTCTATCAATCTGTATAACCAAATGAAAGAATCTTTGAATATTTTATACAACGGAAATCATTTTACTACAAATATGGCAGAATCTCGACTGATTTATAGAATATCTAAATTACACGATGAAAATGTTTCTAAATTTTACTAAAAAACTCTCGATTTATTATATTTTGTTTGTAAATGTTTAGCATAACTAGGTAACCATCGTAGAATTTTTTTTTCATATTCACAAGGCATTTCGATTTTATAACTTTCGCTGAAAAATTTTTTTAGCACAATCTTTGCAAAAAGCATCTTTTCTATCTTTACTATACTGCCAGTTATTAAATTCAGAAATATTTTTATTTTCTTTACAAAAGTAACAATTTTTTTCTTCTAAAGTTAATTTGTCCATTTTAACGTATAATTCCTTACAATAACAGTCTTTTCTATTCTCTTCTTGACACTTTGTACATTTCTTTTGAGACTCCATTTATATAGAAAAAATTATTACACGATGAAAATGTTAAACTCTTGAATTATGATATTTTGTTTGTAAATGTTTTTGATAATTATTTAACCATTTTTATAGTTCTTCCACATTCACATTGAGTATCTTCATAATATAATCTATGGTGATTCTTCTTTACACAATCTTTACAATATGAGTCTTTCTTATCTCTACTATAGTGATCACTATTAAACTCTGAAATTTTTTTAGTTTCTTTACATTTAAGACATTCTTTATCTTCCAAAGTTAATTTTTCTATTTTATCATATAATTCTTTATGATATTCCCTTTCACAATCTTTGCAATTATAATGCATTCCATCTTTCCTATTTTTATCTTTATAAAATTCATTTAAATCTTTAAATTCTTTGCACTTTGTACATTTCTTTTGATGCGCCATTTATATATAGAAAATTTATATTACAGTTTTGACTTCTTCAATTCATATTCATAAAACTTTCCGGTTATTTCTTCATTATTTAAATCTTTTATACTATAAGTTACAGGATCTGTGTTATTAATTTGATAAATCACAAAGATTTCTCTTGACCAATTGTTCTTATATTTTGTTCGAAAATGTTTGTTTTTTACTAACAATTCTTACATGATCATTGACTTTAAATTTAGTTTTCGTGTGAATTTCAGGTGGAACATACTTGAAAACGGTCTCTAATAACTCCTTTTCTGCATCCTTATCTACGTCTTTCGGTTTCATTTTGATTGTGCTGTGAACTGTATCGTTATAATTGTTTACGATTTTTTGAAGAATATCGATCCATTTAAAGTTTTTATTAATCTCAAAAATTACTTTCATTCTCTCATTTTGAGTTCTGTTATATCTCTCTACAATACTTGATTTCTCTTCGTTTTCAGTATGATAAATCTTAATGTTGTATTTCCTCAAAACATCGTTAAATTCTTTATTTTTAAACTCTAAACCCTTATCTGTATGAAGTAGATTTGGCGGTTTGTGATTGATCTTTATCGCGTCTTTTACTATATCTTCGAAGGCTTTTGAAACATCTTTACCGTTTTTTCTTTTGATAGCTCTTGACCAAGCATATTTTGAGAAAGTATCAATAACATTTAACATATACTTGAATCCATCATTTTGATCCGAATAGTTAGACATTATTACTAAATCTGCTGCCCATAAATCGTCAATTCCTAATGTTATAATTTTTCTCTTTTTAAACTTTTTTTCGTACCGGTGCATGAATTTCTCGAGCTTCAATCTCTATCTCATCTTTAGTCTTCAATTCTTGCTTAACAGGTTTTGGATTTGGATTCTTTATAAACTTACTCTTGTTTGTCTTACATTTTGAACATTTTGCAGCAATTCTATACAATCCATTTTGAGTTTGAACGATTTTTGAATCTATATTTTTTCGTTTTCTTTTTACACTTGTGACAGTGAATTAAATCATCTTCCATTTACATATCAAAGTTTCCAAGTTTATTTAATTCGTCTAATATATCAGATTTTGCTTCATTTTTATAGCCATACGGTACTGTATCGATCTTATTTTCTAGGACAATTCTCTTATCATCTTTAGCGTTCAGTGCCAGCTTGTTTATGGTAACAGTGTACAACTCATGTTTATAACTTTTGATGACTGTCATCTCCCTAAATTCTTCTTTATCTTCGAACAAACATCTCTTCAAGTTTTCGATATTTATTGTTTTATTTACAACGCTTCTCTTAATTCCTTTACACCTAACTGGGTTTTTATCTAGATATTTGTACGAGTACATTTTCGATCTTAAACCACAAAATTCTTCTAAAACTTCGCTATTTAACTCATCTTTGAATTTCCCTATTACCTTCTTATTTTTAGTAGTGAAACATTCATGATCTTTTGGATAATCACTTGTATCAAAGTCATCTATATTTTCTTTAATAATTTTAAAAGGATCTCGTTTCAATTCTAGAAAATAACTGTCTGTATCCATGTAACACAGATTCAAATCTGGATCAAACTTCTTTAATTTGTTGTAATAAAACTCGTACATTAGCAATTTTGAGAGGTCGAGAACTGAAAATCCTATGTAAATCGGTTTGTTAAATTTAACCTTTTGTTTGTACATGTGACTCGCTATACAGTTGTCGTCAAAGATGTTAAAGCATTTGAAATTTGTTTTCTTAGCTTGTTTCATTGAAAATTCTTCATTTCCAAGCTTAAGCTTAAGCTATTAATATCACATCTGTTTCTCACATTTTCCATAGATTTTCCAAAAACTGAGTTGTTCATCAGCTTATAAAAGTCCTTTTCAAAGTCGCTTGTAGCTTTGGTTCTCATGTTTGTGTTAAAATCAATGTATTCTTTCATAAAAGGCTTCTGATCGAATGCAATAACTCTATTCACATGTTTCAAAATCATACCTTGTTCCAAATACAACTTCAAATTTCTCGAATGAACAACGTATTCAGTTTTATCCAGTAGAGTTGTGCAAAGTTTGTTTTTTAAAATGTTCTGGAGCAAGAGGTAAATCCTTGTGATGTTCGTGTAAATTCGTTGGATATCCAAGATCAACTTCGAGAATATAGCCATAATCTTCGTCGCCAGTGAGTTCTAAAATTGTTTTCTTGCCACTCTTCTTTTGTATACGTTTTAGGATCCAACCACTTGATATCACTAAACGGCAGTTTTTGCATAAGACCATACCCATAAAGGTTGTTTGCATCGAGATAGAGTAAATAGTTTTCGGGCTTTGTCTTATCAAAATCTTTTAAATATTTGTTATTTGCTTTAAACATATCGTTTAATACACTGAGAAATGCCTCCGCGAATACCTTTTTTCGATCATCAAATACATATTATAATCACTAATTAATTGTAATTCTATCTTCGTTAATTTTAACATTGCGTCCCATGCGAGACTGGGAGCTGTTAGATAGTGTGCCGGATCGAGTTTATAGCAATTCAAACAAATATTCCTAAAATTTTCGAATATATCAGCAAGCAAATAAAACATCTTGGATATTGTACAAATCAGAGTAATTTCCAAGATTTTTCTCTTTTAATTTGTTCCAAACATTTAAGTAATGTTGAAAATCTTTCTCAGATATGCTCTCATCTGTCAAAAGTGAATAGAAATCTTGAATTCTCAATTCTTCTGTGTAATCAAGTTTTTCAATACTGTCGATAAATTCATAGGGAAATATTCCTTTTCCAGATAGAATTTTAAAGATTTCTTCTTCGTCATTTGGTTGTCTTTCTAGAATTGCGTTCAGACCATCTTGTATAAAATGATTTGTATGTTTGAAGTCTTCTCTCTTTAGATTTTTAGCTAACTTTTCTATAGACGAGGCCATGAATCTGAACGTGTCTACAAACGAAAACTTGATGAATTTTCTTGGCTTATCACCTTCGAATTCATAGCCATATCCAGAATTTACAGAATAATTTATATATTTTTCATCGGTGTTTGCAATCAAATCAACATTTCCATATTGTTTAGCCAATTCTTTTATGTACAAATGAGTATCGTAATTTGACATATTGTGGCAGAAAACGGGAATATTCTGAGGAAATTTCAAATTTAGATTGCAACATGCATGAGCTGCGCCTCGAAACTTGCCGGTTAAATGACAATGATCTCTCACTTTATTATAACTCTTATCTTTCCAACTATCAGGAGTAAAAACCATACTGAATTGACCCAACATCATAAGCAGACCATTCACAGATATGACAAACGTTTGAATTTTGATACGAAATTTCTTCTTCTTCTGTCAATTTCATAGGTTTCATGTTCTTAGAATTATATTTTTTCGCTATGTATTTCGATAATTTATTGAGTTCTTCAAACAATTTTGTTGGGACGTTTTTCAAAATCTTCTTCATTTTTGGCACGATAACATATCGGTTTGTACATGCGATTGGTCACATTCGAAACTAAATATAGAGTAAAACCATAAGGAATGTGCCTCTGAATCTTGGTTGTAGTCGATCTTTGTGGATTGTTCTTGCATGTCGGAATCTTCTCTAATATGCTTTCAAAATCCATATAAATAACGTACGGATGGTTAAATTTCTTTTGATAATTAGTAAATTTAGTTGTTTGACCTGGAAATGGCATAATTGGCTTACAAACTTCATGATTTTTACAAATTTCTAAGTGATCTGTTAAATCTCCAGATTTGTAAAAATGGCTTAAACATCTTCTATACAAAAATTTTCTTTCTTTATGTTTAGACAACTGCGAAGAAAACAAGCTTATTTAAATCGGTTATCAAAACATAATGAGATTTATCATCTTGTTTAACATACAATAAATCAATGTTTGTTTTCAGCGTCATATTTTTCAGAAATTTGTAACGGAACAATGTTAATATTTTTCATCAAAACTGTAGACATTGATAGACATTGTTGGATACTTATACTTGGAATTGTAGCTTCGTTTTTCAAATATTTGTATATCTTTCAGAGACATTGGATACTCAAAACCTGAAAATATTTCGTCATTCACAAATTTTTCGTATTGCTTTACACGTTCACAGTCTCTTTCTGGTTTTTCAATAGCACATCTTATTGAGTAAATAAAGCAAAAATCATCTCTATTTTTTATATTTATACAAGCTTTTTTATCTTTGATATTCTTTGGTAAATCGATGTATGATCCTGCATTCATCATTTCGTGTTTGTTAAGGCTCAAAACTAGTTGTTTACAACTTTTTAAAATGTCCATCCGGAACCTTTATTTGGATTATTCGTTTGTTCTCGATGTGTTAATTTATTAAATTGCTTAGTAATAAAGTCGTTTTACGTCAAAGATTTCGTCTGCTTTGATAGTAAAATACATTAGACATGTTTGCGGTTCACCATTCACTAAAGTTCGATCGTATTCACATTCCAAAGAGAGATAGCCCTTCATATTTTTGACATTTTCTTGAAATTTCTCGATTAAACTTTTAATTTCTGACCGCATAATTGAAAGATATTTGTAAATTGACATGGAATTGTCGTTCAAGTTTGTTAAAATGTATTGCTTGAAAAGACCGTGTATTGAGGATAAAACTTCTACATCAATGATATTTTCGGATTTTACTTTAAGAGTTTTATCAATTTCTTCGATCATTTCAGACTTGGTTTTATCGTTAGTACCGATAGCCAACTTTTCAGCTATTGAATGAAGTTTTTCATCATTAAATAGGTCGAGATTTTTCTTTTCAACTTTGAAATTTCTCTTTAATTCACGTAATTTCTCAATATTAAACATGTTTTCGTGATCGGCAATTTTATTTTCTCTAGCCCATTGTCTTAAATAATTTAGTTCATTATCGTAAATTTGCTTGTTTTTTTCGTGACTTTTAGAATTATAATGGCGATCATAGTTTTTTCTTAAAATTTCTTTTTTTGCAGAACGGACATGATATTTTTTCGCGCTCCATTTAGATAGAAAAATTTATTTAACTAAATGGCGCTTGTAAACCAACGATTGCGCCTCTCACGGCGTGATATCACTACGGATATGACGCAGGCGAAGCGATTATCGTGATGGTCGGTCTGTAGTAGCACACCTCGACTGTCATTGATACACACAGCGCAATCTTTCGGAACTAAAATGTCGGTAATGCAGATTTGCTTTTAAGAATAAAAATTGTGTTCCCGTTTACTATTATAACATTTTCTTTTTCAAAATGTTAGATAATTTTACCTATTTTAAATATGCGTACATTTTGTTACTTGTAATTTTCAAATTATATTTTAAATTAATTTCTTAAATTTTTACTTCTCGATGGGCTGTTGTATTGTGTTGCTGAGTATATATGTCCGCGAATTCGGTTTGGTCGGTTAGGAAGTTTACTTCTGAACTGTTTCAATGCGAGTGGCCATAGCGGAGAAACACCAAGTTCAGAAGTATTCAGATCGTATTCCGGAACCATTTCTCTATCCGTATCTCGCTCTTCTCTCTCTCTCTAGCCTGAATATAGATCCTAGCCTATAAACGGCAGAAGTGATCGTGTCATAGGCATAAAAAGAGAGGGAGAGAGAAAGAGACAGAGGGAGGAGAAAAGGTCGACCGAGAAATGGTTTTGCACTTTTTGACTTTGAATTTTTTCTATTTAAATGGAGTTCAAAGATAAAGAAATTATAACAATTAACTTTGTAGAATAAAGTCTTAACTCTAAAACTTGCAGTCCCTCCCCACGTCATAGTACTGTTTTGATAACCATAGTTGGTGTCTTTCTTCATAGGAATCACATGGAATATTATCTACAGTAATACCTTTTGTTTCACACAAAATGTGGCTATATTCTATAAGAAAAATTCTATAATGCTCTTTAATGAATTGTGTTGATAAATCTTGATACTCACAAAAATTCCTAAGAAATTCATCAATTAAGTCTTGATTATCTTGAAAGAACGTATAATATGGGAAAAATGTCATAAAAAAAACGATGAAAACTCTCTGTTTGTTTATTTTTTACTTTCTTTTCAATATCTTTCGTAATTATATTAAATATGTAATCCCTTACTTTTTTAGTTTTTTGCCGATAGTAAAACACTCCATTAGACGTTTTTTCTGCAAAAGACTTTACAAGTTCTTTGAATTCAGTATCATTTAAGGAAAGTATCAACTGTTCTTTAAAATGTTTTGGTAATTCGTTGAACTCGTTAAAATTGTCTTTCTTTGTAAGTTTTTGAAATGCTAGAAACTGAAGAGAGCTTGGTGAGTTCATGTTGTTTATTTAGTAGAACAGTTTTTTATTAAAGTACAGTATGTTTTTAGTAAAAAATGTTTTAAATTGATTAAATTTTATTAAGATTTTTCCTTTATTCGTAGCAGATTTGACAACATTTTACAAAGCACAGCTTAAGAAAGTAGAAGCTCAGATTCGGTTAATTTTTCATTCCACAGAGTAGATAGTAATGTACCGATCGCTTTTGGAGACGAACGACTGTAGATTCGGTTAATTTTTCATTGAGATTTGCTGTGTTATTTCTCAGCTTCCTTTATGGTACATTGAACAGTATTTTACATTGCTTTTCGGTCGGCTCCGAAAGTGCGCCAGGAACCCCATATTACTATCTACTAATATTAATATGAATAAAATAAGCATTTTATTCTTAAATGTTTGTTTTTTATTTACCTTTTTGAATAAAAAAAATTAAATAAGAAAATGCAGCCATAGACAAAATGTTCTATATCAATGCTATTATTGTTTTCTTAATTACTACCTTTTTTTAATAAGATACGACTTTATAAACATAACGGTACGGCAGATTTTACTAAAGAAAAAAGACGTATCTCACAAAAAAGCATAAATTAGTGAAAATTTATCTAATTAAAGATAGTAATCAAACACAGAAACATAAAGTAAATAAATGTAGTTAAAAAAAAATTAATTAATTTAATGAATAACTGGGTGAAAATAATAATTTTACTAGATTGCTCTTTTCCGAAAGTTATGGTTTTATGAGATACGTCTTTTAGGCTTAGGAGGGCAGTGTAGACCAAATAAAGTCCTAAAATAAATCCGATTATAGACTATTTTAAGAAATTTACATTTTTAAATAAGAAATGAACTTACTGTTTGTGTAATACTGTTTGGACTAATGAGTAGTTTGATTTTTATGATATTTTAACTGGTAGCCCATTTAACCACCACAACTTGTAATTTTGAAATTTTGTCATTTTGAAAATATATTTTTTTTCTACATTAAAATGTTTTATTAAACTAAATTTGTTGTGTTACACTTATTTACATCATAAAATTTAATTGTTTCCATTTTCGGAAAGATTAGTTCATAATGAAGGTATTTATGAAGGAAAATCAAAATGTTAGCCCATAATACCACCTTTGCCTCTACTTATTTTGACATAATTTATAAGAAGAATAAAACTTTTTTTATAATTATGCATTTGTATATAAGTAATTTGAAAAATTATTCTTATTATTATGTGTATTTTCTACAAAATAGATACAGTAATTGAAAACATTCATTTGAAACAGTATAGTTTTATTTGAAATATTCACGTTTATTTGAGAAACAACACATATCCAGTAGATGAAAAACTTTTAATTAACCCTCCGTGAGTCGCATCACGGAAGTAACCTCCGGGTAGCTACGATTTTCAGTATAAATGACATTTGTGAGGTTGTGTGGTGTCGGCGCTCCGCCGTACCTCACGAGCCTCCTTCCTGGAACTAAAGACAACAACCCCAACCCCTGCCGGACTTTCTCTTATTAGTTCAGTTCAGTTTTCGTAGTGGACTGGAGGTAACCTCCGTGTGCGACTTCTCGTTGTATTGTCCTCACCCGGAGGCAACTTCCGTATGCGACTTCTCGCGCACTGGTGCTAAATAGGACTAAACTTCAAAGCGTGCTGTTTGCTTTTACTGTTTTGTATATAATTTAGTCTATGTGTATATATTGTTAGTTTTTTTTGTATAGTCATTTTTTATATAATTTTTTTTATCGTTGTGGAAATGGAATCAGACGAAGAAAGAAGAATTGCTCGCCTTTTGGCAAGTGTGGAACGAGAAGAATTACAAGTTCAACGACCCACAGGAGTGTTCCCTAGAGTATTGGTTTTTGACGATGACGCGGCAGTCAACGATGGAATTATTGATGATCCTGATGAATCTGGAGATGAGGTAAATGATAATATTCCAAATGACTTAGAAAATAACTTAGGTGATGATAGTGAAATAGAACTAGACGATGATGACTTTTCTGATTTAGAAGCTTTACCAATTGCTGAAAGATTAAACGGTGAAATTGTACGCAGACAAAACAATAAGTTAGCTTTCATGAGTAAAAATCGTAAGATGTTATGGGATGTAGAACCCCAAGCCACAAAATCGCAACAGACAAAGGAATATTATTCTGATGAGAATGGGACACGTCAGTAATGCTGCAAAAAATGCTAATACTCCTCTGGAAGTGTGGAGTTTGTTTTTTAGTAATGAAATGATTGAAGAAATTACTGAGTGCACGAACATTTGGATTGATAAAAATAAAAGTAATTACAACAGAGAAAGAGACTGTACCAATACAACACCTCAAGAAATAAAATGTGTTATTGGTTTGTTGTATTTAGCTGGCTTATACAAAGCCTCTCATTTAAATTTGGATGACCTATGGGCAGCAGATGGTAGCGGAATTGAATTCTTTAGACTAGCCATGAGTCTTAGGCGTTTCAAATTACTGCTTAGAGCATTGAGGTTCGATGATATTCGTACCAGGCCACGAAGGAAAGTCAATGATAAACTGGCTCCAGTAAGAAGAGTTTTCGAACAGTTTGTGCAAAAATGTCAAGAAAATTATGTCGTCAGCGAGTTTGTCACTGTTGACGAAATGCTACTAAAATTCAGGGGAAAATGTTCTTTCAGGCAATATATAAAAAACAAGCCTGCAAAGTACGGAGTTAAGGTTTTTTCATCTGTTTGTGCCAAATCATTTTACACCAACAATTTAGAAATCTACCCTGGAAAACAACCAGACGGTCCATACCAGGTCAATAACTCTGGAAAGTCTGTCGTTGAACGTATTGTAGCACCAATATCAGGCAGTAAACGTAATGTTACGGTCGACAACTGGTTTTGCTCCATACCTCTTTGTGTCGACCTTTTGAGGAATCACCAACTAACACTTGTTGGTACGTTGAGGATAAATAAAAAAGAACTCCCCCCAGCTTTTGTGGACAAAAAACAAGGAGACGTAGGAAGCTCTAAATTTGGTTTCAAAAAAGACATGACTTTAGTGTCTTACAAAGCAAAACAAAATAAAAAGGTTGTTTTGTTATCATCCATGCATGACGACGCAGCTGTAGACAGAGATGAAGCTTCAGCTACCTATGGCAAGCCAGAGGTAATACTCTTCTATAACTGTAGCAAAGGAGGAGTTGATACAGTGTGTATAAATACGTTTTCACATTACGATGTAGCAAGAATCTCAAACAGATGGTCTATGGTGATCTTTTATTCAATGCTGAATGTAGGTGGATTGAACTCATTCATTATTCACAAAGAAAATGTGAACTCTCCTGTGGCTAAGCGAAGACTTTTTTTACGAACTTTAGCCAAAGAACTATGCAGAGAACACATGGCAACAAGAATAACTGTAATAAGTACTCCAACTGCAACCAAGAAAAGGCTTCGACAGATGTTGGACTTGAATGAAGAAGAGGCACGACCCGCACCCGCTGATGAGGACACTTCAGGTAGATGCTACTCATGCAACTGGAGGAAAAAACCGTTTGTCCAAAACAAGATGTAACAGCTGCAAAAACTTCATCTGTCGTGAGCACTCTGCACCAGTGATGTGTGTCAACTGCGCAGTAAGTGAGGAAGAAGTTCACACAGACTCAGAATAAGCTCTGATTTAGTAGTCAGAAAAAAGTGTATCAATCTTCTTTGTTTTTATTATATAATTTTTTGTACTTTTCTTTTTTATTGTATTCTTTTCATGATTAGTATGTTATCAGAAACTTCGTTAACAAACGACATTTTTTGTATATACAGTATCAGGGTTACATTTGTTAATTTATTTGATTTAAAATGTATTGTAATTTCAACACTCACATACATATTTTTTTTACTATAATTTTGGTACTAAAATAAGTTTTACCTTTTTTATATGATTCTACATACTGTTTTGAAATTACTGTAAATAAAAGTATTAAGTTTCGTGAAAATAACATTTAATTTAGTCACCTGGTAGTAACCTCCGTGTGCGACCTCTCGCGTTTTGAAATTCATGCGACTCACGGAGGGTTAAATACATTTTGTACCCATTAGCCTACTATGCACGGTAAAATACAGTGCGTCCCAAAAAAAACTGAACAACTTTAAAGCCTAATAAAATCCGCAAAGTTAAATTTAGATTATTATAAGCATGACCACATGAAGGTAGAGTTTATAAAGTTTTTTTTAATGTTAGTTGTAAAGATCAGCTGTTTCATTGTTGTTTGCTCAAACTGCTTAACCCCAAAACATAACCTACAATAAAGCAGTCACTATGAATGCACAGGAGAAAGCGCAGTGTGTTGAGTGGTACATTGAAACCAAATCAGATATTGTAGTGCAAAGAAGGTTTAGAACACGCTATGGTCGCCATCCACCATCAAGGAACAGCATTCGAGCCTGGTATGATAAGTTCATGTTAACTGGCAGCATAAAACATTCAAAAAACAATGGTAGGCCTAAAACTGCCAAATGAAGCTATTGAGAACGTGCAACAAACATTTCTACGGAGTCCTCAAAAATCTATTCGCACTGCAGCACGTGAGTTAAATTTATCAAAATCCAGTGTTCAAAGAATTTTAAAAGAAAAATTTGAAAATGAAACCTTATAAGCTGCAAATTTTGCAGCAAATTACTCCAGATGACAAACTTAAACGTAAACACTTTGCAGTTACTGTGCTTGATCGTTTAACTGCTGATGAGAACTTTCTAAAGAAGGTAGTGTTTTCTGATGAGGCCACGTTCCATGTATGTGGAAAAGTGAATAAACATAACGTGCGTATTTGGGGTACAGAAAGACCATATCAAGTTCGGGAACATGTTCGAGACAGTCCCAAGTTAAATGTGTGGTGTGCTATTTCCTATGACAGACTTATTGGCCCGTTTTTCTTCAATGAAAAAACAATTAATGGTAACATTTATCTAGACATGCTAGAAAACTACGCTTACCCACAGCTAGAAGACCTACAGCCCAACGTTTTTTTTCAACAAGATGGTGCCCCTCCGCACTGGAACTTATTTGTAAGAGAATCACTTGATGACACCAACGAACTATTACTACTGGAACGCGCGCTGTCCATAAGCCCTGTACTATGTTTTCCGGGCACACACAGCCGTGTGCTGCGGGAGTATCCATAGACTTGCAGGCGCTCGGAGTGGGCAAGAACTCAACCGCACTAATCGACTACACAGGTAACCCGCTTTTACATGTCACAACATGAACTTTTCATGTCACAACACGAACTCATCATTGGACATACTTTACTTCAGTCTGTCTCAACGTCTGCTACGAGAAGGTCAATTGTTATTTTTAATCGTTTTAAAGTCAATTATTATTTTAATCGTTTTAATAGGTGTTTAAGAGTTACAAATTTGTTTTATATTCGAGATGCTTTTTAACAATGGTAAAGAGTTGTGCTGCGTACAACTGTACTTCGAGATGGAGTAAAGGCTGCAACACTTCTTTTCACAAGTAAGGGACTTAACATTTTTAACCATAGTAATACATTTAGCAATTATAAATTGTAAACATGATATGTTGTATTTTATACTTGTTTCATAAACTTGCAAGATTATTAGGACCTAACAGAAATAGTTCAGTAAGTACGACTGTTGATGGTATATAAATAAATAATTATGTGTAAGACTGATTATCCGCTAGTCAAAAATATATTTTTATATTTTTAAAACTATAATTTGATATTTCTGTAAACAATTTAAAAATCCAATTACTCAAGAGAGTTGTTCCAAGTTAGCCTATCTATTCTTAAAGTAGATTTTAGCCTTTTTACACTATGCACCAAATTCCAATCCAGTACGAAACTAAAACATTTGTTTTATGTACTTCAGAATTATTGTTATGTTTTGATTTTTTCAGTAAATTATACAGACTTTTTATGTTTTAGCTTTCCGTTGGATGATGACAAACTTTTAAAAAAATGGATTATTGCATTGAAAAGAAAGAAATTCAAACCAACAAAACATACTGTTCTGTGTGGTAAACATTTCAAAGAAGACGATTTTCATTTAGTTTTACCAAACACAACTAAGAAAAGACTAAAAAATGAAGCAATTCCGACATTGTTTGACTTTCCATCAAATATCCAACCACCGCCAAAAAAACAGAGGAGGGTTGTCATCAAAAAGAAGTTACCCGTACCTATTCAGCCACCTAGTGCAGATCTTCGATTTGAAGCCAACACGTCTATGTCATCGGTAAGTTTAACATAATTATTTGTGTTGTCAGAATCAAAAAGCAAATGTGTAATATGATAAACATAATTTTTAAAAGAACGTAAAAAAACTACTTTGCTCCCCTGCACAGTGTTAAAAAACATAAAATCATTATATTAAATTGTTATTATTCTATTAATACTATTGTAAGTATTTTTTATTTGATATAAAACTATAAACAAATTTTAAGCCAGCCTTGTTGCCGCAAACCTCAGTTTATAATGTTCTATTGTTTTTATTGTCTGCAATTTTGCTGCGATAGGGCTATATTCAACGCAGGTTAATCTAACAGCATTTTTGTTGTATTTTTTGAGGTTCTGCTGCTGCCGTTGGAACACGACCAGTCAGTTTCCACACCAAACGAGCAAAAATCAACAGTTGGCCTACATCAAACACCGGTAAGCTGTAGTATAGTTCGTTGGTAGACATAGACACGGACATCACGTAAAAAGGTTTTTTTTAGAGGATGCGGCTAGATTAAAAAAATGTCTCATGAATTGGAGTGGGGTTCTTATACAAATGTTTTTTTTAATAAGTTTGGGTTAATAATTTTAATAAATTCACGAATGATAATTACAATAATTTTAATTGTTGTAATTAATTCAATGCTAATGATTCTAGGATAAGCGGAAAACTGCATCACCATCCACATCTCTATCTCCCAGAAAAGTGCTATTGCGCCGGAAGGTTAAAGCTCTAAAGCAAAAATTAAAAAGAAGGGACTGTAAATTAAGGTCAATGAAAGAATTGATTTCAAATTTGAAAAACAAATTTAAAGCACCAGATTCGTTAATCGAAATTGTAGAAAACAACTTTACAGGGTTGCCTTTCGAGTTATTGTTGAGTAGCCTGAAAAACAAAGGAAAAAGTAAAAAAAACAAACATACTTTCACAGAAAGTGTTAAGGAGTTTGCCTTAACACTATATTTTTATTCACCAAAAGCTTATAGATACTTGCGGGCTTCAAATTTAATTTTACCACATCCTGCCACATTAAGAAAATGGATTTCAAAATTTAATTGTTGTCCAGGGTTTTTGGAGGAGGTATTCATGTATTTAAGACATAATGTTAAGGAACAGGAGCACCTAAGAAATGTAAGTTTGGTATTCGATTCCATGAGCATTAGAAAGCAGATAGTTTATGACGAGCAACTAGGGAAAAATGTAGGATATGTAGATGTTGGAGGATTCAAAATAGACAACAACGAGGAGATTGCTACAGAAGCTTTAGTATTTCAAATTGTTTCTTTGAGAGGCCACTTTAAATGTATCGTAGGGTTATTTTTAATGTAAATAAAACTTCATCAGTTTTTCTGTCGCAGCTAATTAAAGTGGCTATAGTTAAACTAAGTGAAGTGGGCGTTAATGTACAGAGCGTGACCTTTGACGGAACCAGCACGAATCTTAGCGCATTGAAACATTTAGGTTGTAAGTTCCCTGAAGCGCCATTTTTCAAACTCGATACTATGAATTACGATATTTTGTGCCATTTTGGATCCTCCACACATGTTAAAACTAGCAAGAAATGCACTAGCGGACATAAAGGTTATAGACTCCGAGTCAGGGAGAATTTGTTTTAAGTATATAGAGGATCTTAATAATTTACAGAACAAGCTAGGTCTGAAAAATGTGTAACAAATTATCAGACAAACATGTTTTCTACAAAAAATAGAAAAATGAATGTAAAGGTAGCTGCACAGACTATTAGTTCCAGCGTAGCAGACGCTTTACAATATTTGAACATTAAAGAACATCCACAGTTCTCAGATTCAGATTGTCTAGCAACTGTAGAATTTTTAAGAATAGTTGACAATCTTTTCGATTTTATGAACAGTAGGGATCCATTTGGAAGAGGCTACAAGGGCCCGATGAAACTAGAAAACAAAGCAAATGATGATTTAATGCTTAAAAAAGCAGACAACTATTTGTCAAAACTTAAAATTGGAGGACAATCAATTTTAAATCATGCAAGGAAGACGTTCGCTTTAGGTTTTTCTAAGTAATATTAAGAGTTTTTGTATTTTAAGAGACAGATTGTTAGTTTTAGAGGATTTTAAATACTTGTTGTCATACAAATTTAGTCAAGACCACCTGGAATTATTTTTCTCCTGTATTAGAAGTAGGGGTGGGAATAATGACAATCCTAATACAAAACAGTTTACTTGGGCAGTAAGGCAACTAATGTTTAGGAACAGTGTCAGGGCATCTGAAAATTCCAACTGTCTTGAGTTTGACCCCAACTCACACTTAGGCCTTCTTGAGTTAGGCCATGGTTTATGTGTTGTAGATGACATAGATGACGAGAGTGAAATTGAGAGCGCCATATGTGTAATGGAAAATTATGATGACTCTAGTTTTAAGGATGAAATCTTGTATTATATCTGTGGAGTCATTGTTAGACGAATGGAGAAACAAATCAAATGTAAAGATTGTTGTTATGTACTCCATGCTAATGATTCTGATCTTAGAACATATACACGCCTTACTGATTTTAAATCTAAGGGCAAATTAATCAGATCAAGTGAGGATGTATTAAAGGTTGTTAAATATGCCTATTTGCTCAAGCTATCTGAGACTAATTTGACTACTGTAAATTTAACAATGAGAGTTTGTAAACCATTTAACAGGTAGTGTATTCAAAGGACATTTAAGTAACGATGAATTTACTGGAAGCCATGAATTATTGTTAATAAAATCTGTAACTCAATTGTTTTTGAAAATAATATCTCATCACATTGCAAAACAAAAAACCTTGCATGTGACGAAGAAATCTAACTTGGGCATAAGACAAAAACTTAATAAAATGATTTTGTTTTCCAACACTTAGACTAAGTTTATCATGTTTGTGAATTGTTTGTGACATGAATTGAAATATACCACAAGTAATAAGAAAACATGTAGCCTACTATTTTACCTAGACTATATCTGGTTCCTGTTGTGTTAGTTACTGTCGTAGCCTACGGTAATTTGATAACGATTACAGGTTATTGTTTATAGTAATTTAACATACACCTCAAATGCTTAAGAAAAAACGCTGTGTAACAACAGATGTTAGAAAATTATGTTGTAAAATTTAATCATATTAGAGGCTACAGGGCGATTTAAAATGCCGCGAAAGCAAAACTGCATAGCCTGCTTGTACGCGGAGCGTTGTTCTTGCCCACTCCGAGCGCCTGCAAACGTCAGACGCAACCCCGGATTTCGGCCCGGTTCTGTAGCCCAGCGCGCGTTCCAGTAGTATAGTTCGTTGGATGACACTTTCCCTCGTCGGTGGATTGGGCGCGGTGGTTCCATAGCCTGGCCCCCACGGTCCCCAGACATAACACCATGTGATTTTTTTGTCTGGGGATTTGTAAAAGACCAGGTTTTCAAGTCTAAAGTGTTAAACATTCAAGAATTGAGACTAAGGATTATCACGGCCTTTTCCAAAATTAATGAGGAAATGCGTCATCGAGTGTGGGCAGAGTTAGATAGCCGAATCGACTATCTTTTTGCCAACAATGGAAACCATGTTGAGGTTCACAAATAAAGGTTGTACCCAAAATAACTTAAGATTATGCGTGTTACTTTAAATCAAAAAATTCTTTTATATGTGTGTTATTAAAATAATTACAATCTAATAAAGTTGTTCAGTTTTTTTTGGGACACGGTGTACTTTGACGAAACCATCTCGCCACCAAGTAGTTCGCCTATTTCTCACAAGATGTCAGCACCATTCAGTCTTAACTTCGTTTCCGTGTTCTATGCAATAATGGGAATTGAATAATTTAACTTTACAGCTTGGCAACACTGAAGTTGGGGAAGGGGAACATAAACAGACGATCGGAACAAGTAAACAGCTGACTCGAGTAAACAAACTAAGCGTGTGTACAATGGCGCGACATGGAGCTTTACGTAGTAGTGAAATTGATCGTTATATTGACAATGACGGATTTATTTTAAGTGAATCTGATGGTGAAATCGGTTCTAATCATGTGGAAGAAGAGTGAAGGATTGATGGTGATGAAGAATTCAGCGACGGTGAGTCTGACAATGCCCTCTCAGATATTGATTTTGAAGAGATGGCCGTAGGCCTAAACAATGCCGATGATCCTATGAATGATTTACATTTACAGAATGTTGAAGACGTTATTAGCAGTGTGGCTTCTGGTGTAACTGGATTATGGAATTTTCCAATATGGCCAAACAAACCTAAAAATATTGTGTTTTTAGGCAATCAGGTAGGAGTAAATATTCGAAATCTTGACCAAATAAAAACTGAACTAGATTGTTTTGAAAAATGTTTTACTATTGAGATTTTGGAGCATATTGTTCAGCAAACAAATGTGTATGCTACCCAATGCTTAGGTGATGAAACAAAGAAAACAGGTTGATGATAAATGGGTTGAATGCACAGTAAACGAGATGAAAGCATTTTTTGCTCTGATCAAACTTATGGCTGTAGTGCAAAAACCAACACTCCAAAGTTATTGGACGAAAAGGAAAGTAATTGAAACATGTATCTTTACAGAAGTTATGTCATTCAAAAGGTTTCAGCTTCTAATAAGGTTCCTTCACTTAGCAAATAATAATGATGAGACAAACTATTGAAGACGATCAGTTGAAAAAAATTAGACCTATAATAACTTTTTTCAACCAAATTTTCAAGGAAAACTACACCCCCGATAGAGATGTATCAGTTGATGAAAGTTTGATGAAATTTCGTGGGAGGATATTTTATGTCCAGTTCAATCGAGCCAAAAGAGCACGATTTGGTATAAAGTTTTTTAAAATTTGTGAATCAAAAAGTGGGTTACTGTTCTGGTTTCCAAATATAGGGGAAGGTGTTGTACCTTTGACCGTATTGTACCTTTGACCATGCAAGCTTGTGGTGCTATCTAGCAGTGTTAACTGAAGATCATATGTTTAGTGCAAAGCTTGTCCACCAGAGGCATTGCTCATCCTGCATAAGAAGCTGAATGTGTTATGGTGATCATCTAATAAATTGATTTCTACTTTTATCACTCAAAAGTAAGTATTTTTACTCTTACTCTCTGTCTAATAACTTTTGTTGTATTTATCTTAGACCGGTGCTTATCTTAGTTAACAAAAAGCTAATCAATTGTTAACTATTTAAAAACTATATTTGAAAGTTTTAAAATGGTGCTACTAACCTAAAAATAGTAGTGTGGTCTTGAAAAAATATTTGACCATGTGTTGTATCTTTGACCACCATCAGGTGTTGTTCGTTTGACCAGGTCAAAGGTACAATACTCACATTTAAAAAAAGTAGTAATTAACTAAATAGCCTAGTTTTAAGTATTAACACAAAAGTATTTTGTTTTTTGAGCCCTTCTTGCAGTGCTATTTTGTACGACTTTCTGTCAAGTTTTTTTTCTACGCTCTGGCGATAATGTTTTTTACTTTACTTTGTTCTTTGAAAAGGTTTGGCGTCCTTTCATCATCCTTTGTTCTTTGTACCTCATCACATACCAATAGCTCTACGTTAATGCTAATCAAATTGTTAATAATTTCTTTGTTTTAGACAGTTGGAGTGCTTCCAAGATGCCAAGAAGTAAAACAGGAGTAAAACGAAAACCAATTAACAAGGAGGATATTGAGACTGCCATTGCTTTTATCCTCTCGAAGAAGATGACTATTGGGGAGGCGTCAAGACACTTTAACCTAAAGAAGCCTACAGTAATTTTCCACCTCAACAAACACAGACAGTCAGGTAGTAGTAATTCTACTTATTCATATATTCCTAAAACACCTAAGAAGGTGTTCAATGAGAGTGAAGAGGAGTTACTTCTTCAGTATTTGACAATGGCAGCTGACATGCATTACGGTCTCACTAAATGCCAGATAATGCGTTTAGCTTATGATTTTGCCAAAGCAAATAATAAAGTCATGGATCCATCATGGACTGCCAACAAAAGTGCTGGAAAACAGTGGCTGAGAGATTTTCGCAAGAAGTATAATGATAAACTATCTCTTCGGAAACCTCAAGCCACTAGTTTGGCTCGGGCCTCTGCATTTAACAAAGAAACTGTTGCAGCTGTCTTCAGTAACTATAAAAAGGTTATTGAGCGTCATCCATTCCAACCTAGTGAAATATGGAACTGTGATGAAACCGGAGTGAGCACGGTCCATGAGCCTCCGCCTCCAAAAGTTCTTGCCCGAAAAGGGAAAAAGCAAGTCGGAGGAATGACCTCAGGCGAGAGAGGATCTACCGTAACAATCATTACAGCAGTAAGTGCTTCTGGCAACCACATTCCACCTCTTTTTGTATTCCCAAGAGTAAATTTTAAACAATTTATGCTAAATGGAGCACCTCCGGGATCAATTGGAGCTGCGAATCCCTCTGGTTGGTCCAACGAATCCATCTTCTTACAGTTTTCCAATCATTTTATCAACCATGTAAGACCAAGTAAAGAAAGGCCAGCTCTTTTGTTGCTGGATAACCATGAATCTCATGTCTCGATTCCTGTTATAGATATGGCTAAAGCAAATGGCGTTACTCTTATGACGTTCCATCCTCATACTAGTCATAAGATGCAGCCTTTGGACAGAGGTGTGTTTAGGCCATTTAAAACTTTTTACCACCACGAGGCCAATAATTGGATGATAAATCCAGGCAATGCTGGAAAACCTATAACTATTTATGATGTTCCAAAACTGGCTGGCAATGCCTACACCAGAGCTGTAACCCCAAGTAATATAATTAAGGGATTTAAAGTTTCGGGCTTTGTTCCATTTAATGAAAATACTTTTCAAGAAGAAGACTTTCTTCCATCAGCTGTTACCGACAGACCATTGCCATTGCCATTGCAAGAACCTGAAGGAGCTAGTAAAATTCCTTGTGCTGTAGAAAGTACTCCATCAATAAGCCAACCTCTAAACGGACCAAATAGTCCACTTAACTTACCATCAGCCTTAATTGTAGTTTCTCCGGAAGATATCAGACCTTTTCCAAAGGCACAGCCGAGAAATGCGACACGAAAAGGTCGGCCCAAAGGAAAATCTAAAATTCTAACTGACACACCTGAAAAACAAGCATTGGAGGCTGCCAAACTGCAAAAGATATCTAGACCTAAGACGTCAGTTAGGCCTAAACAAGGCAAAAAGAATTCTGGACCTTGCACAAAAAAGTGAAAAAAAATCTATTTGAATCTCATAATAGTAGTTCTGAGTCGGACGTAGAGATTTCATCTGGTCAAAGTGATCTTAATTTTTCTGATGATAGTTGGATTAATGAAGTATCTGAAGAGCCAGTTCTTTCTTTTGAAGGAAAAGATTTATCTAAGGGGGTTTTTGTTCTTGTTAACATAACAACCAAGAAAACCTCAAAGTATTTTGTGGCTGAAATACATGAAGTGGATGATGAAGACTTAAAAGTACAGTTTTAAAAAAGAAAGCCTAGTAGTTCATCTTTGATTAAGAAAGATTACAACATATACGATATCCCAATACAAGATGTTGTGGCTAAGCTACCAGATCCAAAAGTAGCTGGAGGATCTACCCGTAAGGGTCAAGCTGCAGTGAAGACAATATGAGGCGTAATAAACTTGCCGCCGCTTCCAATAAAGTATTTATCTTACACAGGAATAGTAGGTAGTTTCAACCGACTTTCAGCTGCGGTAATCGACCAGTTGTAGACCTACTATTGGAATACCATAAGAAAGAATACTAAAAGTGTTGTAAGCATAAGGCAAGCCATTTGGGCTATCTATTACCATAATTTTTCTAGTGACGATGATCCTAAACATGGTCTGTGCCCAAGAGGAGAAAGCAGCTGGTGCAGGTACCAACTAGCACAAATTTCCAATACAACCTACACCCACAAAAACAGCATTCCAAGGCCTGTTTTAAAATGTATAAAGCAGTCTTCGAGTTTTGTCAAAACAAGAGCTTCTAAAAAGATGTTTGCACGGCAAGACCCAAACCCCAAATGAAAGCGTTAACAACTTTATTAGACCGTGACACCAAAATCTGAGTTTGAGGGTGTAAAAACACTTCACTTTGGTGTGTACGAGGCAGTAGCCTCATTCAACTGAGGACAGATTGTGAAATGCCAAGTCCTTAGTAAATTAGGCATAAGCATTTGAAAACATGCAGCCCAAGCTATGAAAGAAGTGGACAAAGAGCGACTGCGTAATTCCATCCTAGTGGCTTCAGAAATGAAGAAAAAAGCCAGACAGAAGAAAAGCCAAACAGAAAGAAAGCTGGAAGACATAGAAGAGGACCCAGAAAACCCTACCGGGTCCCCTTAATATGCTAGAACGCTTGGTTCCAGAAAGAAGAGACCAGTAGCAGCATTTCCAAGGAAAGCAGTAATTTAAATGTTGGGAAATTGCAGTACATGTATTAATCTAGTTATATATTGTATAACCAGAAGTTAAATTAATAAAAAAATTGTTTTATTGTATTTATAGGTAATGTTTTTAGAATGCAGTAGGGTAGACACGGGGAACTCCGCCACTCGGGGTTATACCGCCACCTAGTCTAGTTTACAACGAACTGCAGCAAGAGATCGTGACAAAGACTGAACTCTAGCAGACAAAGTTAGAAACATTGCCTCGGGTAATGGTGGCCATTTTTCACGCTGTTTGTATAGTGTCGTGTAAAGTTTACTTTTTAACAAACTGCATCTTATTTTTGAGCTTCAAATAAGTAAAGGTATGTACCTTATAGTGTTACGTTATTCATTTAAGGTAATAATGTACATAGTCTACATGTAATACGCTTCATTTTGATGTATTCAGGTTACACGTTTTGGCCCATCTGTTGCAAATTTTCGCCATATTGTGCGCTTGGGGTTATGACGCCACCTTCACCAGGGGTAATTCCGCCATAGTGGTGGTATTACCCCATGCTGCCTCGGTGACTAATTTAATTTTTAATGATTATTCTAGATGCCTAGAGTCCGAAAAAGAACCACTGAGAAAGCTAAAGGGACCGAACATGATTTACAAGCAGCTATGAGACAGGTTTCTGATAGAAAGTCAGTTCAGGGGAGTCTGACGTCAATTTTTTGAAAAATTTTAAATTTTATTTTTTCTTGTTCTTTATTATTTTCTGATCATTTTGATATGTAATACTTATATATTTCACTTTACTAAACCACATAAATAAATTTTAAAAAGTTATAACACATGTTGTTTGATTTTTACATTCTCGACTTTCATACTGTACTCATTCTGTAACTTTTGAAATATTAATATTTTTGTTTTATATTTTATGTTGGATACACTGCTCCCTTTACTTAAATCACCTGCTCGATTTTAACAGCTTCCTGTTTTGGTTACCGTATTGTGGGCTTCTAAAATTGCGCAATTACTGCAAAATTAAAAAACTTGAGGATGGTAAGATGTTGTCAGGTAAAACTCGGCTTACTATATAAGCAGCTACTCAGTTGCAGACATATTATGGTCTAGCAATTAGAAGGAACATTGATAATCTTGACAATATGTACATAGATGTTCGGTCAACGTTTCTTCACAGACTATCAACTGATGAAAGCCCACAACATGGACTTTGATGTCCTAAGGGAGAAGATACTTGGTGTAAATACCAACGTTCCCTAGTAATTAAATATGCATTCGCCCATAAAAAGTTACTGCCTTTAGCCGTTATGAACAAAATTAAACCTATCTACAGAGATTTGTCTAACAAAACTCTACTGGGGAAATGCTCACACGGAAAGACTCAAAATCCGAACGAGTCGTTCAAAAATATTGTATGGTCACGGGTCCCAAAACGCGTGTTTGTTGGGCTTGAAACACTCAAAATAGGAGTTTTGGGATTCTGTAATAACTTACATCTCAGGTTATTTAGGTAGGGTAAAGGTTTTGTAAGATTTCTTTGGTCAGGCTGGTGCAAATTGTGTATTTGGGCTAAAGGCTCTTGTTCAAATGCGGAAAATAAAAGCCGATAAAAAAGCTGAGGAAGTGACCAAGGCGGCCAGAGTAGCAGCAAGAATTAAAAAGAGGAAGCTGGAAGACATGGAAGAAGAAGAGGAGGAGCTGTATGGACCTGGGATTGATGCTATTGTGCGAAAAAAGACAATATTTTCTTTCCGCTTCGTTTCCCGAAAACTTCAAATTCTCAACTTCAGGTACACTTTTTTCAACATTTCTCAATGTATTGCCTTGAAATTTTCACCACACGTTTCTTTCAACCTCCTTTACATGTTAAGGGGGATCGGCCCTAAATTGGGTTAATTCAATTTTTTTAATTCCAAATTTTGTTAGCTTTAAGAACATACTTCACTTTTTAATTTCTGTCAATTATTAAACACGTTATGGATATTTTTCAAAACGCATATCATCGCATTTTTTCGTCCCAGGAGAGCATGAGGCGTTCATTTATTTGTTATAGTACTGTTATGCTGATAATCTTACTGGCTGACCAGTTTATTTTGTTTTGCTCATTGGCAGCACTGCTCCCAGCTGTCTGGTAATAGTTTCTGCTGATTTTAGTGTGGATTTTGTTATTGTTTGATGTTATTCTAACCTTATGAAAGTGGTGTAGTGTAGTGATTGTGATTTTGTTTTGGTGTGTTTTGTGTCTTAGATAAAATGCCTAGGGCTCCAACAAGAGTTTTTAAGAAGAGAAAACGTATCTTCAATGAATCCCTATCGAAAATTAGAAAAGTGTCTGGTAGTTTTAGTCCATTGGAAACCAACAATGAACCTATCCCAAGCACAAGTTTGGTATCAATTGACCCTCCTGTAAATAGCCCTGAAATTTTTGATAATATAGGTAAACGTAGTGCTTCAAAAAAGAAACTAGGTAACTTAGACTATTATAGTAAGTATGCAACTGATAATGATAACTGCAATGACATTATAAATTTACATAACCTAGAATCACTGTTGTCTGACATCGCAGTGTGCGTACAATGTAATGGCTCTCTTTCAATTCACAGTAAAAAAAGATTAGGCTTACTACTAACAGTATGTATAAAGTGTAATAATTGTGGCTATGAAGTTTCCTCAAAGAACTGTCAGCAATTGGCTAATGGTAGATATGAACTAAATGTTCGAACGGTCTATGCTTTTAGATCCATAGGGAAAGGCGAGCAAGCCGCGAGAACTTGGTGTGCTGTCATGAACTTACCTAGGCCCGTAACTTTTAAAAGGTACAACAAACTGTTATGTGATGCTACCAAAAAGGTGTCTGAAGACTAAATGAAAGAAGCAGCTAAAGAATGTGTACAGAAAAATGATGGTGATAGGGAAGTAACAGCAATTTTTGACGGTACTTGGCAGCGCCGCGGACACTCTTCGCTGAATGGTGCGTTGACTGCTATAGCAGAAAATACTGGAAAAAGTGGTTGATGTTAGAGTTTACAGTAAGTTCTGTAGATGTAAGACAAGGTTGTATGATAACCACGACTTGAATAAATGTGAAGCAAATTACCGTGGTGTTAGTGGTGGGATGGAGGTGGCCGGAGTAGTTGACATGTTTTATTCATCTATCTGACTATACAAGAAACCTGCGGTATAAATATTATTTGGGGGACGGCGATAGCTGAGCTCAGCTTTTCCGACTATATTGAAAGAAAAGCCCTATGGTGATGAATGTATTCCAGAAAAATTAGAATGTGTTGCTCATGTTAGAAAAAGGATGGGGACTAGATTGAGGAAACTCAAAGACAAAATAGGTAAAAAAGAATTATCGGATGGTAAATCTATTGGTGGCCGAGGGCGACTGACGAATGTTATTATTGATGAAATACAAACCTACTATGGACTGGCTATAATTAGAAATACTGACAGTTTTAAGAAAATGAAAGATGCTGTGTGGGCAACTTATTTCCATTTGTTGTCTTCTAATGAGTCTCCATCACATGGCCTGTGCCCTAAAGGTAGCGAATCTTGGTGTAAATACCAGAAATCTATTGCTGAAGGGAAACCTTATGACCATAAGGCCCATACTCACCTACCAGTGTCTGTTATGGGTGAAATAAAACCCATTTTCAGAGACTTGTCTAATGAAGAACTCCTTAGGAAATGCCTTCTTGGTGGGACACAGAATTCTAGCGAATCGCTAAATAGTGTGATAAGGTCGAGAGTACCAAAAACAACTTTTGTAATGAAAAGTACCTTGGAACTAGGTGGGCATGAGGCTGTGGCAACTTTTAACAGGGACAACATAGTGAAGTGCCAAGTGTTGGAAAAGTTTGGTATTAATCCTGGCTCTAGATGTGTGCAAGAGATGAAACAGCAAGATCTACGCCGAATTCAAAAAGCTGAAAAAGCGCAACAAGAAATAGAGAAAAGGTGTAGAAAACAACTTTCTATTGCAAAGAAAAGGCTAGAGGATAGATATGAAGAGTTAGAGTACCCATACAACCCCACTTATGGGGCAGGAATGCACTAGAGATAGGCCTAATTTTAAATATCATACATTTTTTGCTTTAAACACGTTTTTCCGAAAATCTAGTTTTTTAACACAAAGGTACATTTATCTAAAAAACTATTGAAGATATTTGAACAATTTTTTTTTAATTTTGTTTATTAGGTCTTCCTTTACATTTTGTATGAAGCAAATTCCTTATTTTTAAATCCTAAAAATTAAAAAAAATATATTTTATACAAAAAATTCCTGGAAAAAAATTAGTCTGGAAAAAAAGATTTTTAATATCTAAAATATATATTTTTTGAAGTTATCCATACAAACTATGCAAAAATGTCCAAAGTTTCTAGTAACATAACAATTATGTACTTATCTTTTATACTTTTTGAGAAAAATGTACCTTAAGTAGAGGAGTTTAACATGGGCTAGATAGGCCTGGCCGAACCCCCTTAACAATCATGTGTAAGAACTTTATAACAAAACCACATAAAAACGACAATTTAGTTCATTTTATTTTATAGTATTGTTTTGACATATTTAATAACATTATACAATCTGTATAGCCAGTAATTTAAGATTGTAGTAATAAAGTTTATACATGACAAAATATTCTATAAGTTTATTTACAGCCTAAAAATGTAGTACTTTTTTAGCTTCTTTTAGCTCAAATTATGCGGCTGGGGCCGAAATTTAAAGATTTTTGTGTTGGTCCAGGCCACAGCAATGTGTTTTAAATGCTAAATCCCATTTATGTGTGTGCGTTTTAGATACACACGGCCTAGACCAAAACATTGCATGTGTATCAGAAATGATACACATGGCTCCAGTGGCAATCCACTTGTGTACCATATGATACACATGGCAGTCAATGTGATAAGTGGCTAATGCAACATATGCTGAATAATGAACACTTCAATTGTTCATGGACAATTACTATATGAGTTTTCCCTTATTAGCAATTTGTTAGCAAACGGTAAATATTGCACTGGAACATTGCGTACAAACCGCAAGCACTTACCAGATGCAGTGAAAGAAGCCAAACTGGGGAAAGGGGAGACGATTGAGCGATATGCTGATGGAGTGATGGTAGCAAAGTCGCGGGACAAGCGCACAGTAACTGACATGTCAACTGAGTTTGAGAATGTACTGGTCACCTCCAACAACAGACACAATGTCGCTCGCGTGAACCGCTACCTATTGCCCAATACAATGCCCATATGAAGGGTGTTGATCGGCACGACCAAATGTTCGCCTACTACCCTTGTGAATATAAAAGCCTGAGGCGGTATAAAAAGATATTTGTTCATGTTATACAAATGATGTTGATCGATGCTTTGAAGCTGCATCAGTTGGCCAACCCCAGGTCCAAGAAACCCCTTTACAACTTCAGACTTGAAGATTTGGACATACTTCTTCCTCCAAAACTGGGTCCATCTCCTAAGCGACCCAGACAAAACAACAATGTCGTTCATGTATTGTCAAAAACCACAAAACTAGCTCCAGATGGGAAACGTATATCCCGGCGAAGATGCCAACAGCGCTCTAAAAAAAAGAAATAATTTTCTATCTACTTCTGTGATCAATGCCCTGGAAAACCTGCGTTGTGTGCTCTCGGGTGCTTTGTAAATATTGTATATAGTTTTTTTTCAAGATTAGTGCTAGCAAACATGGTTACTTTTAGTGCTAAAACACTACAATAATTGTTGTGCTACATCAGCACTGCAGGTCTTTGGGATTCTTGAGTCCACTACTAAGGTAAAGCCACTTATACATTAAAATAAAATGTATATTAGGACTATTTTTGTTTTTTTTTTTTACATATGGCTATATAATGTTACAAAATGTTTCCTTCAATTATGAATAATAAAAACACTTTTATAATACCCGTATAATCCGTTCATAGGTTGACTACCCTGATTCTTTACTAAGCCAAACTGTTAATTCAGCTGTCACTGTAGATGAGTAAAAACCTAACCTCAAAGTGCTTGTTAGTGTTGTTACGTTTTACTAAAGTTCTGTTGTGTGTTTCAAGTTTATTTTATAAAGAGAGAATGGAGGGTTTGTGTGTTGAAGATGGGACTAATAGTTATCTAAATGTACAAAAAGTGAAAAAAGACCTAAACATGGCAAAATGTCGGACGCAAACAAGCTTATGAAGCTGCAGCTACATGAAACTGGACAAGACTGTAAGTGTAGGAATAATTGTTTTCAGAAGGTTAGCGATGAAGAACGTAAACAAGTAATGAAACGTATGAAAAGTTTTAAGTCTCATGATTAAATCAACATTTATTTGTCTGGCCTTATCTCGATTTGTCAAGTGGAGCGTAGGAGACCGAGGAAGGATGAAACAGAGGCGGTCTTTAAGGACGTAACAAACAGATTTATAGTTCGTGTTAAGAAAAATTATGAAGTCCTAGACATAACAGTGTGCAAGAAAGGATTTCTCGGTTTAGGGAAACTTAATCACCTACTGCAGAAACTTAAAGCTAACCCAGACCCCCCACGAGATGGCAGGGGCCACCATGACAACCGTCCACATAAGACAGACACAGAAACGCTTAAAATTTACACAACCATATAAATTCATTCAAAAGTCGCAATAGCCACTACAGTTTAAAAAAAAAAACAAAGTATACCTTTCTGAAGAATTAAATGTAAACAAAATGCACGAAATGCTTTTACTAAAGCACCCTGAGGAGGATACAAACGTTTCTTATGAAACTTACCGTACAGTTCTAAACAGAGATTTCAACATTAGTTTTGGCTACCCTCGTTCAGACACCTGTAGTTACTGCGACGCATTTTAAGCCAAGCAAAAGTGTCTATCTCAAGAAATAGCTAAATCTAATGACGACGAGGCAAAAAGAAATTTACTTAAGGACTTGGCAAAAACAGAAATGGAACATGCAGTTCATTTGCGTAAGCAAAAAGCCTTCTATGATAGAAAAAGGGAAGCAAAAAAAAAAAAAAAACTGCACAACAGTCTAACTTTAAAGAAGCAATATGTATGGACTTCAGCAAAAACTTTGCTTGCCCCAACATCCAGACAAATGATGTTTATTATAAACGTCAATTGTCCCCGTATATTTTTAACATTCATGTGTTGTCAGATAGCTCAAGTTACATGTACATGTGCCCTGAAACCGTAGCTAAAAAGGGTAGTGACGAAGTGTGTTCTTGTTCGATTTTGTAAATTAGTGTGAGTTTAAATGTGGTGTATAACTAAGAAATTTCACAATACTGCCAGAGATGAAGGAATTATATATTATTTAAAAATGTTTTACAGTAGAGTCCCGATAGTTCGAGTCTCGATAGTCCGAGGTTCCGTTAAATCCGAGCCAATACATGTAAAAAAATAAAATGTGATATTGGCATATTTGTACAACACACCCGAGCGCATGTCTGTAAACTGAGTGCTAGGCTACTTGGAGAAGCCGGCAGCCTGACTCATCAGTGCCACTTCATTTGCACCGCCCCACCCCCACCATATTGTCAAGGCCACGGAACATCGCGCCCCGTATTGTCTAAAAAAAATCAGTCCGTTGCTCATCACGTTCGACTGCGGTACGGTTGTTCTAGATTACGATCGCGCGATAAAATCGAAAAGTTTGCATCAGAAAAGTGCTCGGAAAAGTGTACTAATGAGCGGAAGTCTATGAAGAAAGCAGAGTATGAAAAAACTAGCGAGGCCATATTTTTATGGTTTTGTCAACAAAGAAACAAAGGTTGTCCTATTTCCGGACCTATTTTACAGGAAAAGGCATTGTACTTTCGCAATGAAATCAATGAAGGTGAGGAAGATTTTACGGCAAGTGTAGGATGGCTTGACCGTTGGAAAAAACGTTATGGCGTGAGGCAGTTAGAAATTTGTGGGGAGAAACTCTCGGCGGATTCCGAGGCAGTTGTTCAGTTCTGTGAAAAGTGAAAAACTCTTATTAAAAGTGAAAATTTAACACCTGAACAGATTTACAACTGTGATGAAACTGGTTTGAAATTTAAAACTTTGCCATCAAAATCTCTAGCTTCACGGGAGGAAAAAGCTGCTCCGGGTCACAAAAAAAGCAAAGAGAGACTGACTGTGCTAGCCGCTTCAAACGCGTCGGGAAGCCATAAATTAAAACTAACTGTCATTGGCAAGTCTGCTAAGCCTCGTGCGTTTAAAAACATGTCTATTTCAACGCTTCCAGCAACTTATACAAACCAAAAAAACGCATGGATGGACAAACAAATTTTTAAAAACTGGTTTTTTTAGTTAATTTGTTCCTGAAACCAAAAAGTTTTTGAAGAAAAGCAACCTACCCTCTAAAGCCATCTTAACACTTGATAACGCAGGATCACACCCAGATGAAGGGGAACTGCAATGCGATGGCATACGCACGATGTTTTTGCCACCGAACGTGACCAGCCTATGGACCAAGGCGTACTTGAAACTTTGAAAAACAAAAGTACAGACGCCGTTTGTTGCAATCAATGTTTCAAACAATTGAAGGAGAGGCAACCATACAAGATTTCCTGAAAAGAGTCACAATCAAGAATGTACTTTATTGGATCGCTGAAGCTTGGAGCGAAATTAAACCAGAAACAATCCAGAAATCATGGAATAAAATCGGAGTGTGTAAAATTGAAAATGATGATGAAGATGACGATCTACCGTTAATAAATTTAATAAACAGACTTCCTGGTTGCAATGGGACAAATAAAACTGATATTGGAGAGTGGATGAGTAGGGACGAACAGTTAGAGACAACAGACGACACCATAGTTGAGATGGTCACAGACATGACAGCTGGCGGGAGTGAGGAAGAAGAAAGTGTGCAGGAGACAGACCCGGCAATGACTCACAGCGACGGCTACGCGGCACTGGATGCGGCCCTGCGCTACGTAGAGCAGCAAGCAGAGGCGACAGCGGCAGAAACTTATTGCTTCGGCGGTGGAGAGACATGGCTGCCCGCAAACGCTGCAGTTTGGTGAAACAAAAAACTCTAGACAGTTTTTTTAAGTAAACATTGCATCTTTGGACCTCTGTAAGTAATTTCTTGATGCTGGTATTTGTAATAAAAGCATATTTCTTTTGTATGCCTTCAGTTCTAATTATAACCCAATTTTTCTCAAAGTGTTCCGTATAATTCAAGTTGTTCACAATTCGAGGTACATTCGGTCCCATTCACCTCGGATTACCGAGACTCTACTGTACTTTTCCCCACACGCACTTTTGTGGTGCATGAGGACTGTCAACTATCCTGTCTTATTATGACCGAATAATGTTTTTTTTTGTGACTTGTGACAAGTTAAACGCAATCCTCATATCATAGCAAGGTACTGTATAGCCTAGATATCCTGGTTTAGTTCAGAAAGAAGTCAAGTGGCAGCGCTTGACTGGTTTCTGCTCTAAACTGCGGGAAATTCGATGGCGTGTCGTATGAGAGTTGGTAATACTGATAGGTTTTCCAGCTGCCATTCAGCCTTGCATTGTTCAGTGGCGTGGTTGCTTGTGTATGACAACGTGCTGTTTGTGTTGTGGTGTGTTCGAGTGATTGTTTACACTATTTATTTTGTCTTGTTTCCCTTTAATAATACAATCGTGATTACAATACAGTAGTGAAAATGTCTAGTTCTGACGAAGAACCTGTTCCTAAGAAAGACGTGGAGTTGTCAACAAACGAAATGTTGTTAGAAATGCAAGGGTCAAAGGAGAAGCTTACATTTCATACTCGGGTAAGCAAATAGTGGATAAAACCAAACCTAACCTAGACGGTTTTAATCTGTAAGTGTTAAGCTAAATGCTTTAATAATATGAATGAACAAACAGTAGATGAAACCTGGAATTATTTTTATTCCCTTGAAAGTAAAAATTGTCAAGATACATATATTCAAACCTTGATTGAAGTGAATGAGGTCAAACGTAGAAGGAAAAAAAGATACAGGTGATGGAGTTAACAATGAAAATAATGTTGAAAATAGTTTTAAAAGAAATCATTCATATAAATATCATTTAAAGATTGGTGGAATTATGAAGGTTGTTTGCAAAAACGTTTTTTATGCAGATTCATGCCATTACACACAATAGGTGTAATGTGTGAAGGATATGCAAGCTGTTGCTTCAAAATAAGACACCAAAAGACGGAAGAGGTCAAAATAGGAGTGCAAATGCCATACCTGGGAATGTGTGCATCCAAATCCATAATCATATGTCTAAATATGAATTAAAATAAACGCGCTATGGGGGAATACAGAAAAAATATTTGGACGCCCGATTGAATTTGACAAAAATGCATCAAATGTTCATTGGTGATAATCCAGACCTAAAGGATGTTGTACAATACAATTTTTACTATTCATATTTTAAGGAAAACTTTGGTTACAGCTTTGGCAGACCTCAGGTAGATGTTTGTAGCTATTGTGAAGCTCTAAATGCAAAATTAAAAGATAAAACCCTCAATGAAAATGCTAAACGAGCAGGAGCTGCCGAAATCATCACATATAAGAGATTATATAAAACGTGCTAAAAGTTTTATATTAGTATGGAAGAAGCCTCCAAGGATGAAGACAACGAAACGGCTGCAATTTGCTTTGACTATATGCAAAATTTGCCGTTACCAAACATTCCGGTTCAAGAGATATTTTATATGAGACAGTTATAGGTAAATGTTTTTTGCATTCATAATTTGAAATCAAACACATCTAAAATGTATGTTTATCATGAGGGTCAGGGAAATAAATCCCGAAGAAGTATGCAGTTTTATTCTGAACTACATTGAAACAGAAATACCCGACACAGTGAAAAAGTTACAAGTTTACAGTGATGGTCCATCTGGACAAAATAAAAACCACACTGTGGTTAGATTCCTGTTGAATTTACGTGATAATGGAAGATTTGACAGTGTCACGCACACTTACTCACCATGTGATAGAGATTTTGGATCCATGAAGCGTGTGATGAAAAACATTGATAGGAATTACACTCTAGATGAGTATGTAGAACTTATACTGAAGGCCAGCAAAACAGATCGTTTCACTATTCACAAAGTTACCTCTCGAGACATCAAATCATTCAAAAACTCGTGGCCTAGATCTTACAAGAAGATAACAAACTCAGATGAAACCTCTGGTAGAGCTTATACAAAGGACAAAAAGGAAAGTTCAAAATCTCAACATACAAAGAGTTTTCTTACAAGAAGAGTACACCAGGGAAAGTGGTTGCAACGCCTTTTATAAATGGATATGTATCATCAACATTCAGTTTGCTGAAACAACATCTTTCCCCTGCCTTGCCCACAGAGATGGCATACCCCTCTGGGAAAGTAAGTATTATACAACATATTTTAAATATACAATTTATGATTGTACATATTTCATAAAATTAATAATTTGATATTGTTATAGGTCCCAATAAATGTGAAAAAATATAGGACTTAAAAGCTCTAAAACCTTACTTAGTAGGATATGAGAATTTTTATGACCTTATTCTGCAATGGTCAACAACAGAAGCAGAATGTGCTGTAGAACATGTGTACGAGGATTCATAATATTGCTTCTAAACCAAGAAATGTATTTCCAGTATATATATATATATATATATATATATATATATATATATATATATATATATATATATATGAAATCTAATAGAAATATAATCATCGTTTTATTTCAAATTTCCTCATGATTTTAGAATATTTTGCACAATATTTACATTTATGAAGGTTTTTTGTTGCAGAAACCAGTCAAATGCAAACATTTCATTATTTTTATATATTTTTCGTACAAGATATATTTCTTCGTTTTTTTCATAAAACAATTAGTAATGTGTATCACTTTAATATAACACAATATCAGCGTTCTTTAAAAAGATTTAATGTTGCCAGGCAGTTTTATTTGATTTTCTCAAAATCAACAATGTTACACTTGACTGGTTTCTGAAATAAACTATTCAACTACGAACATTTTGATATATAATACATGGTATCTATAACAACTTTAAATTAAACTTTAAACAAAAAAATAGATTTTAATTTCTGCGCAGCTGGACAATCACATTTCAAGCCACGCAAAAGTTGCAGCCAGTCCAGTAGGTCAAATCTGTTTTCATATAGTGCTAAGTTTAACACTTCTTCATATTATTTAGTTTTCTGTTGTTTGCAGCACTGACAGCTTGTGTCTCTAAAAGAATAACATAAAATATGTAGTGCTGTGTTGTTTTCATTGTCGATAAGGTTATGTTTGACTGTTTGTTTTGAAAAAAGTGATTATCAAAACAAATTGAAATGGCTAGAAGACCTCGCAAAACGAGAACAGTTTTTACAAAACGAAGAAATGTATGTGTGAGTCGTTCTGTTGATATTAGTGGAAACCAACAACCAGTTTGTGGTGATTTTCACCGCAGGTTATTCTATTGGCGGAGTAACCCAGTGAACAGGGGGCAGCTGATTAGTTGTTGCATGAGACAGAGAGAGCGTGAGAGAGGGGGGAGTCGAGCAAAGGGCAGCTGAATGATAGTCGGCAGGGGAAACGCGGCGGAGTCGGGCAGGGACAGTCGTAGGGAACGCATCACGTGGCGACGACAGGAGGGCGGTGTACGACGTCGACCGTGTCAGCTATCTGTGGGGGGTGTCGACACAGATGAGTATATTTTAATTATATGTTGTTTGTATGTTGTATTTTAACTGTTTAGTGTTTGTTATAATTATGTTGTGTGTAAGAGTAGGGTAATGATGAGTGAGTAGGTTTTTAGGATAGGTCAGGGGAGGGTGTTTGACGGGCTGCGCTAGGGGGTCAAATTCTAAAAACGTAGTGTTTGGCAATGCTGGGGTCAAGGGGAATAATTTGGTATTTCTTTGGTAGTTGGTTTAAGTGTCAATAATTATTGTAGAGCGTTAAAAATGGCTGGCTGTTCTCTCACCATTATCCACCTCTGGGGATAACACGCTGGGACTGGATTTGCCACATGTTGAAACGTGTCATGTGGATAAAATATCGATGTCGACTAGTGAAATTTGGTCCGGCCCATTACAAGTTGTTGGAACATTATCACTTAGCCATAGGACTACATCACAAGTGTTGAAAACAGAAAGTGATTCTAAGAAGAAGTTACAAGAAGGTAACTTGGATGAAAAATACAACGTATATAGTGAGTTTAACAATGTAAGTATTATTATAGATTTAGAAATTTCACCAAAGGCTGTACAATGTGCACAATGCAGTTCAGAGGAAACAGAAATAAGAAATCCGAGTAACATTGGATTCACCAGTAAACTAGAAATATTTAGCAAGACTTGCAAGTCTTCGCTTCACTTTATGTCATCCCCCTTTATAGGGCAGTGGTATAATAGTTTACCACCAGTAAAAAAATAATATCTATTTGGTAAATTTTATTTTATGAGGTTCGTATGGCATTGCATAGCCTGCTTATATATGGTGCTGACATCTGATGGCGTCTGTTTGATCTACTGTTCTCAGTTCTTTTCAAATGAGACCTGGGTGGTAAATTATTTTACCACTGCTCATTTAGACAAACAGTTTGGACGTGATTGGAAACATCATAAAGATTGAATGATTTCAACTTATACTACAGGTTAGAAATATTTTTATTCTACATCACCATTGAATTCAGTATGTTTCAGATAATATTACAGTATGATGAACACTGAAATTAGTAGGAAAATAATTCCATAATCAGTATTATCGTCAAAACATAACCTTGAAAATCTTGTAAAATGGAAAAACGCAACAATGTATTTATATCCACAATTCTATTAGTTTTGCACCTAACAAATTAAGAATGTGATATTCCTATTCAGAATTAAATGCAGATTATTGATATATAAAGCTACGTGTACCAAATATTATGACAAACGTAATATTCAGCTCATTACATCGTAGTTACTGAATTTTCTAGCAACAAACAAGTAATGCTTCTGTAGCCTAGGTTCACTGTAATGAATGGCAAATTATTTTTACTAAACCTAACAAATCTTTTGTACACAAAGTAAATTTATACTTTTCCTTATCAAAATATTTCCCAGATACTCTTTGCTCATCCTAACCTACTGAATTAGACTTAAGTAAATATGATATTTATTTGTGTCATTTTAGGATGTCAAGAGAAGCAAAGCATACTTCACTGGAGG
The DNA here is from genome assembly GCF_021130785.1 of Homalodisca vitripennis. NCBI lineage: Eukaryota > Metazoa > Arthropoda > Insecta > Hemiptera > Cicadellidae > Homalodisca > Homalodisca vitripennis. The sequence continues at coordinate 67,688 of NW_025776408.1, forward strand.
ATAATGAAATAGAGGACCTGTTTGCCATTACCAACGAACAAGCAGCAGAATCGGAGGATGGAGGAGATTCAGATGCTGACGATGCCCTTGGACCACCGGTTATCAATTGGATCACTAAACTCGACACCTAATAGCAATGAAAACGAATCTGACCATTCATTCACATCTGTAAAAATTTACTATCAAGGTAGCAATGCTACAAGTAGTAATTTTGTAAAAATATTACCTACACCAGACTTTGGATCCATTCGATATGATGGTGCCTCCAATTTAGAGTTATTGCAAAACTTGCCTAGCACTTCGTCAGTGCATATGTTACTGCGTAAACGTAGGCGTCCATTGAGACATCTTGACTCATGTCATGAGAGTGACTCTGATGAAGCACTTTTCTCAGACGATAGTGACAAAGATAGCACATACACACCTTTGGTCACTAAGGATTTGTTTGTAGGATGTCCACATTTTCTTTCCGACAGTGATGAGTCATGTGCACAAGACACTATTTTAACAAAACAACAGCCTGATTTATCTAAAGATAAAAATTGCATATCCTGGGAAATCAGGAAAAGAAAAAAAAAACAGACAAAATGAAAGTGGAGCAAAAAAATAAAAGAATTGAAGTTAAAAATGAAGATAAGGTTAAAAATGAGAACAAGGGAAGAAAAAAGAAACACGTGTCTCCATATAATTGGGGGCGTCAATTTGAAAAACCAAAGAAATATGAGGACACTAAGTTTACTGAATCCTTTGGTCCTAAGTTTGACTCTGGCACCACTCCTTTAAAGAGCTTTTCTCTTTTTTGGACCAGGATATTCTGATGCATATTGTGAGCCAATCAAATCTGTATGCCAATCAAAACAACAACCTCAATTTAAATCTAACTGTAGATGAGTTAAAACGTTTTTATGAATCCTCATAATAATGGGGTTTCATAAGTTAGTATCAATAAGATTGTACTAGTCTACAGATCCTAACTTCCATTTTAGTAGAATTTCCAAAACTAATGAGTTTGAAGAGGTTTTTAAAAATTTTGCGTTTTTTGCACGTGAATGACAATGAAACACTGCCTGGCAGGGAAGTCCTAATTTTGGCGAATTGTTCAAAATTCGACCACTACTTGATTATGTCAATAACAAATGCCAAACAATGTTCCAGCCTTCATGTAACCTATCAGTCGATGAAAGCATGATTGGCTTCAAAGGAAGAAACACAATGAAGCAATACATGCCAAAAAAGCCTGTAAAACGAGAGTTCAAGGTTTGGGCTATAGCTTGTTCTTAGACTGGATTTGTATGTTCTACTAAAGTGTACACTGGGGCAAAAGGTGGTAATCCTGATCTTCTTTTGGGAGAAAAGGTAGTAATGGGTATGTGTTCCCTTTTTCTCAAAAAGAATTACTGTGTTCATTTTGATAACTTTTTTTCCACCGTGCCTTTAGTTGAAAAACTACTTGAAAATGGTGTTTTTGCATGTGGCACATTCGGGTCAGATCGAAAACGTTATCCCACAAATCTCAGTAGTGACAAAGACATGGAGCAAGGTCAGTAAGATACAGTAAAATTTGGAGACCTGTCAATTTGCAAGTAAAAAGATCACGGCAAGAAATCTGTTTCTGTTTTTTGTAACTACCATAATCCATCAAAAGTAGTCAAAGTTCTACGTGGTGACAGCACAGGAACCAGAAAACTAGTTGATTAACCAGTGAGCATCTCCGACTACAACCAAAATAGGCCTATGGGAGGTGTCGATAGATTTGATCACCTGCTAGCAACATACAACATAAGCTGGAAGTCTAGACGTTGGTGGCTTAATTTTTTTTATTATCTGCTAGATTTATCTATTGTAAATAGCTTTGTATCTTACAAATTCTTATGCAAAGCAAATAAGGTAAAGCCCCTTAGCCATTTGATGTACAGGTCTGAACTAGCCAATGACCTCATAGGAGATTTTTCTTCCAAACAAAGACCTGGGACTCCAATTGGAAATTCGTGGGGCAGGCAAAGGAATAGAATTGATGGCTACATGACAGTGCCAAACAAAGTTAGGCTGACTGGAGTAGGTGAGCACCTGCCTGTTGTAAGAACGTACAGAAGGTGTGCCTACCAGGGCCGGGGAGAGCTAGAAAGGGCTCGTTCACTCTTTTGATGTTTGGCAGATACCGACGCGCCAGGGAGTGGAGGGGTCGATGGCCGCGTGACGTCAAGTGGTTGCCACCCTCCCACGCTTTCACCACATGTTTCTTTGCAATCGTTGCGCTAAGCAGTTCAGTTCGAGAGTTAGCTGTGGTGACAAGTGTTTTAAGTCAAGTAACATGTGCTGGATTATACAGTGCGTTTATGATTTTCACGTTTTTCCTGCGGAACTATCGCTCGTATAATGAAATGTAATTTAGGACTATATGTTAGTATTATTATTTATTATCTATATTAAACATGAGTTGTGCTGTTGCTGGGTGTAATAACAGACACCGAAATACGAAGGACTGTGAGGTAGGTGTTCTCTACCATCGTTTTCCAAATGACAGTGACATTTTAAAACAATGGATCGCCAAATGTTACAGAAAAGACGAAATTAACTCAAAAAATGCTCGTATTTGTAGTGAGCATTTCTTGCCCCATGATTATGAGGATGACATGAAAAATAGGCTTTTGGGTCTTCCGTTAAAAAAAATCTGCGGTTCCTTCCCAAAAGCTGCCAAATAATGCACATGTAGTTTCTCAAAACTCTGAATTTAGAGCAGACAGGAACAAAGCCAGATCAGTTAGAGCATCAGCGTTAGAAAGGTTGAAACAATTAAGTCCAAAGGAAAAAGCAAGCTAGGCCCTGGACAAGATCCCGGAGAATGTGGCACTGGTACAGAGATGAATCGCGATGGAACACCCGACATGATCAATTGCAAAAACTGTGAAAGTAAAGCGAAAATAACTGAAAAACTACAAACTGAAGTAGTAATCATAAAATCGCACCTGAAAACAACAAGGCGTAAAAGTAAAATTTTAGCTAGGAGAAATTTAAGACTATCTTTTAGCAATAAAAAGCTAAAGAGCACATTAAAATCTTTACAAAGCGAACTATGTGTTTTTGAAGAAAAATTGTAAAAAACAAGGCGTATTTTTTTAGGGTCAACTACATAAATGGTGTTTTAAAAATTAATAGACTACAAATTATCAAAATTAGATTATAAATACGTTTTATATAGATCTTACATCCCCAACAAGTCAATACTCTTTTTCAATATTTTGTTTTTATTTCAGACGACCTCAACGATGAAAGTAAAACTACGTGGGCTGAGGAAGAGGCAGTAAAGTACATAGCTGGCTACGTCGCTTTCCGAGTGCGCAATATAGACCCTAGTCTTGGAAAAATTGTGGAAAACGTTTCTGTTCCTGAGGAGGGGCAGCCCTCATGGATTAGAACTCTATCTCACGGCTCCCTTACAGAACCTAGTGAACAGTGGCTTTCTTTTGTTAAAGAATTTGAAAAGGTATTTATAGAGTTGCATGGTCCCCTGTTTAAGTTTAGTACTGAATTCGAAATGGTTAAAGTTTTAAAAGATAGACTGAGTGCACAATTCCCTAATGTGTTTAAGGAAGCTGTTCACGTTTATTCAAGAATCAGGACATTTATTAGAGTTAGAGAGGTAAACAGACAGCACAGCAACAGTAAGAGGAAACAAACGAAAAAAGCTAGAAAATGGACAAAGTCCTACAAGTAAGAAAATACGCTGTCCATTATATTAATAGCATTATGACAATGTATTTATGTTTTACATACTGATAATACACATTTTATATAACTAATGTATTTTGCATAGTTTTTTTTATCCTTGTCCACAACATTGGAGTTAATATATAGCATAGGGTTTTGTGGAATAATATGTAAGGGCCGTAAAAGGGTCGATGCGCGCTGCCGAGGATTGCTTTGTCATACTACGGAACAGGCGCGGCTGGCAACCAAGTGACGTCACAGGGCCAAGCGGCGGGGTGAAGTTACACCGGCTGAGTGGTCTAGCCCTTACTAGCTCTCCCCGGCCCTGGTGCCTACTGCTCCACTAAAGAAAAACAGAAGAGAAGTAATCTCCAGTGTAAAAAATTTGACGTAGGACTTTGCAAAGGTTGCTTTTGTCTTTTCCATTCAACATAAGATTTATGGTAACTTTGTATCATTGTATTATGTGCCAAATAAATTAATTGCTTTTAATTAAAAGGTGTAAAGCTAATTTATTCTCCACTGGTATATGGGCGGTTAAAATTATTATACCACTGCCCACTTAAGAATTTGTATTTTCAGTCGTCTCCAATGAGCAGTGGTATAATAATTTACAACCGTTTTATATATATGAAGACCTGAAATGCTAATTGATCTAAGTGCCACTTTTTACAAATATTGTTTTATTTATGCTAAGTGATCTATGTTCCTATGCCAATGCACGGCTAAAAGATCTATGTGCCAAACCTTCTCCAAATGGTTTTAAAAAATTACAACAGAATGCGCTGCCTGTAACTCCACAGGTGGTGGAAGTGCTACTTGATCTAAGTTCAAAACGTAAACAAAGGAATTGATGTGGCAGTGGGCAGTGGCATGTGAGTTGATTTCTTGTGAAAGTGGTTAGGTCTATCTTTTGTTGTTTACAATGGCTTCAGATACAGATCAGGCTTTTAGTAATGAAATTAAGGAGTGTAATGACTTTAGGAAGAGACAAAAACTGGCAAGATTAAGTGGTAAGAGTTACGTCACACAAAACAAACGGAAGCAGATTCCTGAAAAGAAACTACCTACTGAAGAGGTTAGTTTATTGAACTTTGTATTAAACTAGGCTAAAATATTATAGGTACCTAAGCTAAACGTTACATTATTTATTTGTTGTATCTGTTTTTTAGTCCTGAACTCTAAATTCTGTTGCTGTTTGTTACCTCTAGCTTTAGGCTAGTTTTGTTACTACATATTTTAGGTTAGGCCAATTTATGACAGATATCTTTTCAAACAAAGTTTATCTACGTACTTTCAATTATTTAAAAGATTGGTATTTTAAATATATAACTACATTCTAGCCATAGGCTTATTTTTGAATACATAATTTAAAATTTAGTACCGTGTCATTCACTCTATTTATTTGATTATTTTTACAACGTTCACTTTATTTCAGGTCATTTGCAAGTGCAACTACAGCTGCAAAACAGTGTCATTTGAAATGAAGAAGAAGCTTTTTGATGCCTACCATAAACTTGGAATGAATGAACAAGGTTCATACTTGTTAGGTTTGGTTGATATACTTCCGATTACAAGACGACGACATGGTACTTATGAAGGTCCTGAAAATAGCAGAAGACAAATTACAATAAGTTACAGGTTGCCTGATGGGGAGGGAGATTTTTTAAAGGTATGTAAAAAAAACATTTTTAAATATTTTTGGAGTATCTCCCCAAAAAATTACAAACATTGTAACAAAGAAGAAATCTGGGAATTTGGTATTTAAAGACAACCGCGGTGGACCTGTTAAATTCAAGTTTACAGAGTCTGACAGAAAACTTGTTAAAGCCCATATTAATTCCTTTCCTAGAGAAGAAGGACACTATAGCCGAACTAAATCTGAAAAGGAGTATTTAAGCTCAGATTTAAATATGAGTAGACTTTTTAACTCTTTTAAAGAGAAATATCCTAACAGTATCGTGAGTCAAAAGTTTTATCGGAAAGTTTTCCTTAAAGACTTTCCCAAATTGTCTTTCAGAAGACCAAGAGTAGACACATGCAAAAAATGTGACTACCTGCACTTACAAACCAAATTAAGAGATACTATTTTGGCAACCAAAGGCAAAAAATTATTAGAGTTACACCACCGAAAAAGTGAAAAAGCTTTGAGTACTCTGAAACAAGATACAATAGATAGTACGATGCCCAACAGCAGTGTTTGCAGTCTCGTGATAGACCTTCAAAAGGTTTTCCCCTTACCAAAATTAGTACACAGTGATATGTATTACCTAAAGCAGTTGTGCTACAATTTTAATTTGCATATAAATGATACAAATGACGCAATTATGTGTGTATGGCATGAAGGCCAGTCAGGAAGGGGAGGTAATCAGATGGCCTCATGTATTTTACAAGCCCTTAATTCAGGTATGCTCTCAACCATAAAAACTAGTCTTGTTATTTGGAGTGATAACTGTGTCGGACAGATAAAAAACCGTATGCTGGTTTTTCTTTATGTTTACCTAGTAAATATTGGGCTATTTAAGTCTATAGAACACAAATTCTTGGTCCCGGGGCACAGTTTCTCAGCTGCAGACAGGGATTTTGCAGTAATAGAAAAGAAAGCAAAAGTGTCAAAAATGCAGACTGTTCAAGATGTTGAACAAGTAATTAGAACGGCACGCACTTCACGTCCCTTCAAAGTTCTCAGCATGGATAAGTTTTTTAATTTTGAGGAAGCTGCATCAAAGTACATTAACACAAAGAATATACAAATTTCTCAACTGTCATGTCTTAAGGTAGATACAATAAACCCTGGGTATGATTATGCAAAAAAATTTAATGAATTAACCGATTGGGAGAAATTTTATGTTCTCAAGAAAAACATTTCACTCAAAGATATTGCTTACAGAGCTTACCACCTTACCCGAAGAAGTTCCGTTGGCTGAAAATAAGAAAAATGATCTCAGAAACATGCTTGGATTTATTGATGATCATAACAGAGATTTTTACCGGCAACTGTGTGAAGGCACTTAGATCTATAAGAAAATACTTCACATTTGGACTTAGATCTGTTCAAAAAATGATTAAAATAAAATTATCATAAGAAGGGTAAATATTAATAAAACATTTAGAAGTGTTGTGACATTACAATTTGCAGTTAGTATAATGTTATAACAATAGTTTTTGTAGAAAATAAATGCATTTTGTGCAAGTTGCTGGGTTTTTATTCGACTACCGAAAATTTGGTTTTTGGCACTTAAATCGATTAGCATTTCAGGTCTTCATATATATATATAAGTAGTATAATATACGGGGAAAATATATGTAATTAGTAAAAACATTATTAAATGCCTAGCAAAATAATTGAACTTTTAAAGAGTCCCAGAACTATGCCCTGTAAAGGGTTAAAATGTAATCAAAGAACTTTTATAACATAACCATGAGGTTAGCCTATGGTTTACGTGCTGTAGGTAAGGGTCAAACTGCAGTGAAGACAATATGAGGCGTAATAAACTTGCCGCCGCTTCCAATAAAGTCTTTATCTTACACAGAAATAGTAGGTAGTTTCAACCGACTTTCAGCTGCGGTAATCGACCAGTTGCAGACCAACTATTGGAATACCATAAGAAAGAATACTAAAAGTATTGTAAGCATATTAAGGGAAGCCATTTGGGCTATCTATTATCATAATTGTTCTAGTGAAGATGATCCTAAACATGGTCTGTGCCCAAGAGGAGAGAGCAGCTGGTGCAGGTACCAACTAGCACAAATTTCCAATACAACCTGCACCCACAAAAACAGCATTCGAAGGCCTGTTTTAAAATTTATAAAGCAGTCTTCGAGTTTGTCACAACCAGAGCTTCTAAAAAGATGTTTGCACGGCAAGACCCAAAACCCAAATGAAAGCGTTAACAACTTTATTAGGCCGTGACACCAACCCGAATAAAACACTTCAGTTGATATTGCTGACACCAAAATCTGAGTTTGAGGGTGTAAAAAAACTTCACTTTGGTGTGTACGAGGCAGTAGCCTCATTCAACTGGGGACAGATTGTGAAATGCCAAGTCCTTAGTAAATTAGGCATAAGCATTTGAAAACATGCAGCCCAAGCTATGAAAGAAGTGGACAAAGAGCGACTGCGTAATTCCATCCTAGCGGCTTCAGAAATGAAGAAAAAAGCCAGACAGAAGAAAAGCCACAGAAAGAAAGCTGGAAGACATAGAAGAGGACCCAGAAAACCCTAGCTATGCACCAGTAATGTTTTAGTATAAGATAAGAATGTTTCCTTAGTAATTTTATCAAGGTTTCCTTATATACTAGTGCACACTTTAACGCAGGGATTTTCCAATTGGATAATTTTTCAACTCAGTAGACATTTTTAAAATAAAAAAAATGCGAAAAAGTTATTTAAACAACATCTGTAACTTAAAAAATATATTTTTGTTTAAGCCTATGTTAAAGTGTACACACACTAGCATGTGTAAGAGCCTGGGTCAAAATCTCAATTTAATATCCCCAATAGTTCTTGATACAAGTGTGCACCAAAATAGTGAATTTAACATGCGCGGTATAGGCCCTACCGGGTCCCCTTAATATGCTAGAACGCTTGGTTCCAGAAAGAAGAGACCAGTAGCAGCATTTCCAAGGAAAGCAGTAATTCAAATGTTGGGAAATGGCAGTACATGTATTAATCTAGTTATATATTGTATAACCAGAAGTTAAATTAATAAAAAAATTGTTTTATTGTATTTATAGGTAATGTTTTTAGAATGCAGTAAGGTAGACCGGGGAACTCCGCCACTCGGTGTTATACCGCCACCTAGTCTAGTTTACAAACGAACTGCAGCAAGAGATCGTGACAAAGACTGAACTCTAGCAGACAAAGTTAGAAACATTGCCTCGGGTAATGGTGGCCTTTTTCACGCTGTTTGTATAGTGTCGTGTAAAGTTTACTTTTTAACAAACTGCATCTTATTTTTGAGCTTCAAATAAGTAAAGGTATGTACCTTATAGTGTTACGTTATTCATTTAAGGTAATAATGTACATAGTCTACATGTAATACGCTTCATTTTGATGTATTCAGGTTACACGTTTTGGCCCATCTGTTGACTTTGTTTACACATTTTCGCCATATTGTCCGCTTGGGGTTATGACGCCACCTTCACCAGGGGTAATTCCGCCATAGTGGTGGTATTACCCCATGCTGCCTCGGTGACTAATTTAATTTTTAATGATTATTCCAGATGCCTAAAGTCCGAAAAAGAACCACTGAGAAAGCTAAAGGGACCGAACATGATTTACAAGCAGCTATGAGACAGGTTTCTGATGGAAAGTCAGTTCAGGGGAGTCTGACGTCAATTTTTGGAAAAATTTAAAATTTTATTTTTATATTTTTCTTGTTCTTTATTATTTTCTGATCTTTTTGATATGTAATAATTATATATTTCACTTTACTAAACCACATAAATAAATTTTACAAAGTTATAACACATGTTGTTTGATTTTTACATTCTCGACTTTCATACTGTACCCATTCTGTAACTTTTGAAATATTAATATTTTTGTTTTATATTTTATGTTGGATACACTGCTCCCTTTACTTAAATCACCTGCTCGATTTTAACAGCTGTCTGTTTTGGTTACCGTATTGTGGGCTTCTAAAATTGCGCAATGACTGCAAAATTGAAAAACTTGAGGATGGTAAGATGTTGTCAGGTAAAACTCGGCTTACTATATAAGCAGCTACTCAGTTGCAGACATATTATGGTCTAGCAATTAGAAGGAACATTGATAATCTTGACAATATGTACATAGATGTTCGGTCAACGTTTCTTCACAGACTATCAACTGATGAAAGCCCACAACATGGACTTTGATGTCCTAAGGGAGAAGATACTTGGTGTAAATACCAACGTTCCCTAGTAATTAAATATGCATTCAAGTGTAGGTTTCAGATTTACTGAAAACTTCAAACGTGAATATCTCAAAACTATGTTTTTTGACTTAACACTCTTTACACAGCTGGCACAGAAATATAACATCAAGGGTGTACACTTTCGTATTTTTAGTAATGCAAAATACAATAAAAATTAGATGTAAAAAATCAAAACCCTTAACGTGGCGGCATTCCCCCGGTCTACCCTAAATTGTTTCTTCTTAATCATAAATATTTTAAAATATAAAATTCAAATATTTCATAGTGAATTTTAAAATGTTTTGTTTGTTTTAATGTTAATTTTTATCACATTTGATGTATATCACACAGTTTATATTTGTACTGTTTTTAAACATTAATTGCATTTAAGTTTAGTTTGTTTTTTTTTAATTTTTAGTTTTGATTTGTATTAGAAAAATACACAAAATTAATAGTTTTACGTTAGACCCACTTTTCGGTGTTTTCTCACTTTTGTAGAGTGTTCTGCAATGTTATTTTATTCAGTTTTCTTTAGTTCCTACATTAAAAGCTGGGTTAGTTTTAAAGCTCTAGGGGGTCCCAGTAGGCAAATAATGGATAAAATACACATTTTTGATTTTCAGCCTATTTTGTGGTAGTGGTAGTGAACCGAGTGAATGCAGTGATGTGTTACTAAATACGAAGGCAAGAAAACTCAAAAATACTGGTCGCGTTTGTGATGTACTAAAATGCGCAGAGATAGATCATTATCATGACAATGTTAACACGTTGGACCAAATCATATTAGGCCAACTTCGCCGTTTAACATCAGATTCTGAATTAACCTCCCGCTCCAAAAAAATACAGACTGAAAGAAAAAATGCTCTCACCAATTATCTTCTAAAGGGTAGAGCAGTTTGTAAAAATACATACATGTTTGGTCATCAGATCAAAATTAAAAGGCTGAAACGTCTCACCAAAATGTACAATAATACTGGATTAATCTCTAAAAACCATGGAAACACAGGAAAATTAAAACACAAGGTTACATCTTTTTCTGACACAGAGTTTGTTGTCAAGTTTTTGCTGAATTATGCTGAGCAGCATGCAATCATGTTGCCAGGCAGAAGCAGCACAGTGTATAACACCACACTAAACTTGCCTGTTGTTTAGAACCATTTCTGTATATATTTATAATATAATAAAAAGGTTTCTTAATACTTGTAATGATTTAGCACAAGTTGTACGTCTTTTTAATTATTTATTTAAATCAATTGCATGGTCTGTTAATTAATTTGTGTTTCGTCTATAAGTGTATCTTATGTATTTAATAGTAACAAGGGCGGAGGTAACCTGATATAAACATGAATATTAGTGCCTGTTGTAATGTTTGCAGCTACGGATATTATAACTGCAGGTTGTCTGTGTATTATATATTAGAACTATACATTGAGTTAAATGCCTGTATTGTTAGCCATCTAAATCCAAACTGTAAATTTATCATGTAATGTAAAAAATGGTGTTAACCGTATACAATAAATAAAATGATAAAATTACTAAAATTACTCCCTAGAGTCACTAGAACTCGAAAGTTAAAATGTATGAAACTTATAAAGCTTCATTTACCAATAAGATAACCCAGAAACCTGTCCATTCTAGAGTTTTTAGTAATATATGGAGGGACATATGTCCTGATATTGTAGTCATGAAACCAAGGACTGATCTATGTGCCATATGCCAAAAACATTATTCTTCTGGAGCAGAAATGGCCTTGGTGCCGGAAGAAAAAAAAATAGAAACGATTGAGATGATGAGAACCCACCTGCAGGCTATTTCCAAAGAACGAAAGTTTTATAATGAAACTATCCAAGAAACAAGAATAAAGTTTCAAAACGAAGACAAGTTTGCTGTGCACTAGAGTTTTGACATGGCTCAGCAGGTTCACATACCCAGTAACCCTCTGCAGCCTGGGCCTATTTATTTTCTAGTCCCATTTAAAGTAGGCATATTTGGCGTGATGTGCGAGACCACAAATAAGCAAACTAATTACTTTATTCCAGAAAGTGTCAGCACTACAAAAGGATCAAACTGGATTGTAAGTCTTTTTCACCACCACCTCGAAAACAACAGTTTCGGAGAAGACACTATGTTCATTCACGCTGACAATTGTGTTGGCCAAAACAAGAACAACATCCTAATGGGATATTTGGCATGGAGGATATGTCAACACAAAAACAAAAAAATTTGTTTATCGTTCATGCCAGTAGGCCATACCAAGAAGTTTGCCTGCGATTGGGCCTTTGGACTTTTTAAAAAAACATTCAGAAACACTTATGTTTCTTCAATGTCTGATTTAGTGGATTGCGTCAAAAAATCAACTTCCACAACACATGTCAATTCTGGTGTGGTGGTGGGGAATGAAAAAGGTGAAGTTGCAGTTCTAGTTTATGATAAGTTTCCTACAAAAGAGTGGTGCAAACAAAGTGCCCTATGTAACACAGTACAACCATTTTGAATTTAATTCAATATACAAGGGAAAATTACACTGCAAGATTGACATTAATGGAAATGAATTCATCCACAAGATGTTCCCGACAGAAGATGGACCACATGGATTTCTACAAGAAATCACACCTGAAGGAATGAGCACGGAAAGAATATCTATACAAGAATATTCGCCAGTACTGCAAAGATGAGTTCAATGATGTTCTGTGTCCATATCCTGAACCAAATGCAGAGGAGAGCACTGGTGCTGTCGATCCGGATGATGACGGGCCCGAAGCAGTTCCTGGACCATCCAAAAAGCGCCGTAAGCGCTCTGATTAACCAAAACCTTTGTATTCCATTGGAAAGAGGACAATGAAAGCAAAATATTGATATGTGTTTCATCTCTTAAATGTTACAAATAAAGATTTCGTATTACTTTTAACTTTTTGTTTGTGTATTCCCAAATATGCCCATTTCTAGTATACAAAGTTAAATTTTCCATAACTTTGATTAAAAAAAATTGTAGAAACATGAATTTTGTACCAAATTGCTCACCTTTTATAGCTCTGTTCAAAAATGTCAACTCAAAATCGGAAATTGTCGACAAGAGGTCCCTTTTTCCTTTCCGCCTCACATTTTAAGCCTTATATTTCTAATATTTTTTCTGGGATTTATAGATATGGCTACTAGGAGAAAATCAACGGAGGATACCAATCGAGATGATCCTCAGCCTAGGCCTAACCAAGATCTACCAAAAAAGAAACCAAAATTTTTATATTCTGAGGAAACTATGCGATCTGCTCTGAAAGCTGTGCAAGAGGGGGAAATGAGCAGCCGCAAAGCATCACGTGAATATTCGGTGCCATTTTCTACCCTCCAGTACAAGGTAAAGGGAAAACTCCTGAACATAGGAAATGGGACCTTCAACTGTACGATCAACTGAAGAAGAAGACATTTTAGCTCGATATATTGTAGCTAAAAAGGGGTTTCTCTAAACAAACGAACCTTAATTGAGACAGTTTAAAATATTGTCACTGAAGACCATAGACCCAACCCATTTACCAACAACAAACCAGGGTAGTCGTGGATAACTGGGTTCCTCAAAAGGCACCCTGGTCTGACTGAATGTCATGCTGAGGTAATAAATAGAGGCAGAGCACATGTTACTGAGGTAAAGTTAAGAGGCTGGGCAAATGATCTCAAGAGTGATTTTAGAACATGAGAAAGCCGATGATATTCTTAACGAGCCAAAGATAATTTATAACCTAGATAAATCAGGTTTCAGAACTAATCCTGAATCAGGGCTAGTCCTAGAAGCAGTTAATTATAAGAATTTTTACATCGTGCAAGACGGCTCGGAAAAGAGTATTACAACTCTAGTTACTGTCAATGCAGCAGGTGACATACTTCCTACTATGGTAGTATTCCCACATGTTAGGATACCATTGGAGATTGCAAGGAACTACAACCCTGAATGGGCACTTGGGAGATCTCCATCAGGATGGATGACTGGTGAGACTTTTTTGTTTCATTGGCAACACTTTTAGGCCCTACTGGGTCACCTTAACCCATTTATGCCCAAGGGCTCGTTTTTGACCCACGCCACGATATATTTTTTTACATTCAATTGATGTAGTTTTGAGACGAGCAGTCAGTGGCCCTGTTCTCTAGTTCCCTCTAAATACATGCCAGACACAGCAGTCGCGGTTATTTGAGGTTATGTTTGTTTCAGTTCAGTTTCTGTAAATGATGAACCAACGACCTTGAACATGACTAAAAATATTGCTAGGTAAGTGTAAATCTAAATCTTTTTTTTTAGAAGTTGTGCATGCCACAGTGTTCTTAGATGATGTGAAAAACAAGTGTTCAGTTTAGATTTGTCAAATTATCGACAGATATGTTATAAAATTAGAACAAAATCCGATGGGTCGTTTTTGACCCCGTAGGCATTCCCACTGCTATTGGTCACTTTCGTTGCAAACATGGTTTAATTCGTTTTCCAACAACTACGACTTCATTTTTGTGCATTTCATATCGGTTTATAATGTAATCACAATAACAAAAATTGTACACAACTGTAACAATATTTAAATTCTTGTCAAGTATACCTAACCTAAATTACAAATAAAATAACAAATGTATCTATCTTACCCAAACAGTCCTAACCTATTTTACTCTAACCTTACTGTAATTATCTAATTTATGTTTTTCTTTTTATTGTTTCAGATCACACTTGACAGTGGCAGAAATACATGAAGTATTGGAGGAAGAAGGCGAAGTAGGTGGAAACTCAACAATATTTATTACTCCACCTGAAGACGCAAGTAGTGCTGATACAGACTGTGACTCGGGAGACGAGAATTGTAATGATCCTAATAAACTGAGCGGTTCACAGCTTCGAGCGCATGCAGAACTGGTCATTGAGGGAAATTACGTTAGTAATACTAGCACTGACATTGTAGCCAACATTGATTTGCTGTCCACTAGCCAGATTGGCCCACTCCCTCCAAAAGTTCGCAAGGTAGGAAAAGCCAAGAAACCGATTGGAAGTGGAAGAAATCTGATTTAGACAGTCCAAAAGTTGTTATTACAAAACATTCTGAAACACTGCCCATGACATTCTCAGATGAATCCCATCCCGTTTATTTGTTTACATCTGTATTGACAGAGGAAATTGTTGATTCCATTGCACGGCAGTCTGTTCTTTATGCAGCTTCCAAAGGTATATTTAACTTATGCATTTCAGTTGATGAATTATACAGTTTTTTTTTTGGTATTTTGTATTTGAGCGGCTATGTACCGTTGCCACGTCGGAGGATGTTTTGGGAGGAAAGTGATGATTCCCACAACATTCTTGTTTCAAAATCCATGAGAAGAAACCGATTTGAAGAAATATTTCGATTTCTTCATGTAGCAGACAATAGCAATCTTCAAGAAGGTGACAAAATGGCCAAACTTCGACCCCTTATTGAATTACTCAATGAGCAGTTCATAAAACTTGCATCCATGGAAACTAATTTATCAACTGATGAATCTATGATACCTTACTTTGGTCGGCACGGGTGCAAGCAGTTCATTCGTGGGAAACCTACACGATTTGGATTTAAGGCCTGGGTTCTTGCTCAAAAACTAGGTTATTGTATGAGTTTTGATGTTTATCAGGGCCGAGACCAAAGAAAGTGTGAATTAGGCTTAGGTGAATCAATAGTTTGTGGATTTGTTGAAAAGTGAGTTTCCTGGAACAACATTTTCTTTGTACTTTGACAACTTTTTCACCAGTGCATATTTGGTTTCTCGCCTCGGTAAGTTGAATTTTGGAGCTACAGGTACTGTACGTGACAACAGAACAAATAAATGCCCTTTGATTGAGAGCAAGGAAATGAAAAAGACATGCAAGAGAGGTGACTTTGACAATTACATGTGTGAAGAAGAAAGCGTAATTGCAGTACGGTGGAATGACAATTGAAGAGGTGGATTCCAAAAAGAGCTACGTTAATTTTTCTCAATTTTTGATTTTAGTTGTTCCAGAATGCTATATTACAGTTGTATACAGTGTTGTTATTGATACTAGTCAATGGGAGCTAAGTATAATGTAAAATGAAAGGTGAAATATGACATTTCTTCCAAAGAGTGCTAAGTCACTGGGAGTTTCATCTAAACCGCTCTGTGAGCATGCGCAAAATAGCAGCTGATCTGTCATAAAAATCCCTAACCTGGAATACCAGTCACAAGTGTTCTTTTGGTGGTTTTGTATTGTGTTGGTTTATTATTTGAAGTAAGTAATGTGTGATAATAGCCCTTTCGATCCCAACGTCCTATTTTTAGGACGTCCCATGAAATCGCGTACGATCCCAACGTCCTATTTTTAGGACGTCACGTGAAATTGCGTATGATCCCAACGTCCTATTTTTAGGACGTTCGGAAAAAAATATTTTTCGAATATAATAAATTGCAGTATAACTACAATTATTATATCAGAGTACTCGTAATGAACCGGCCTACAAAGTTACAGTAACTATCGATACTTTTTATTCGATGTGTCGACGATGTTTTAGTTTGATTTAGATGGCCGTGGCTGTTTGGCGGCAAAGACCGCGCCAGCTCTCATCGATGTCAGTCATCTGCTGTTTGTTGTGTTTACAACGCCTTTGCTGCATTGTTCAGTGTTTACTTTGTATTTATAACTTTTTCGTGAGCACTGAAGGAGGAAAGTGATGATTCTCACAACATTCTTGTTTCAAAATCCATGAGAAGAAACCGATTTGAAGAAATATTTCGATTTCTTCATGTAGCAGACAATAGCAATCTTCAAGAAGGTGACAAAATGGCCAAACTTCGACCCCTTATTGAATTACTCAATGAGCAGTTCATAAAACTTGCATCCATGGAAACTAATTTATCAACTGATGAATCTATGATACCTTACTTTGGTCGGCACGGGTGCAAGCAGTTCATTCGTGGGAAACCTACACGATTTGGATTTAAGGCCTGGGTTCTTGCTCAAAAACTAGGTTATTGTATGAGTTTTGATGTTTATCAGGGCCGAGACCAAAGAAAGTGTGAATTAGGCTTAGGTGAATCAATAGTTTGTGGATTTGTTGAAAAGTGAGTTTCCTGGAACAACATTTTCTTTGTACTTTGACAACTTTTTCACCAGTGCATATTTGGTTTCTCGCCTCGGTAAGTTGAATTTTGGAGCTACAGGTACTGTACGTGACAACAGAACAAATAAATGCCCTTTGATTGAGAGCAAGGAAATGAAAAAGACATGCAAGAGAGGTGACTTTGACAATTACATGTGTGAAGAAGAAAGCGTAATTGCAGTACGGTGGAATGACAATTGAAGAGGTGGATTCCAAAAAGAGCTACGTTAATTTTTCTCAATTTTTGATTTTAGTTGTTCCAGAATGCTATATTACAGTTGTATACAGTGTTGTTATTGATACTAGTCAATGGGAGCTAAGTATAATGTAAAATGAAAGGTGAAATATGACATTTCTTCCAAAGAGTGCTAAGTCACTGGGAGTTTCATCTAAACCGCTCTAAGTCTGTGAGCATGCGCAAAATAGCAGCTGATCTGTCATAAAAATCCCTAACCTGGAATACCAGTCACAAGTGTTCTTTTGGTGGTTTTGTATTGTGTTGGTTTATTATTTGAAGTAAGTAATGTGTGATAATAGCCCTTTCGATCCCAACGTCCTATTTTTAGGACGTCCCATGAAATCGCGTACGATCCCAACGTCCTATTTTTAGGACGTCACGTGAAATTGCGTATGATCCCAACGTCCTATTTTTAGGACGTTCGGAAAAAAATATTTTTCGAATATAATAAATTGCAGTATAACTACAATTATTATATCAGAGTACTCGTAATGAACCGGCCTACAAAGTTACAGTAACTATCGATACTTTTTATTCGATGTGTCGACGATGTTTTAGTTTGATTTAGATGGCCGTGGCTGTTTGGCGGCAAAGACCGCGCCAGCTCTCATCGATGTCAGTCATCTGCTGTTTGTTGTGTTTACAACGCCTTTGCTGCATTGTTCAGTGTTTACTTTGTATTTATAACTTTTTCGTGAGCAACTTGAGTGAAATAAAATGAAACGGGCACATTCACCACTAAGTGATAACACTATAGGACGTTTAATAAACGAAGAGGAAGAAAACTATTGTAGTGAAGAACCTAGTTTGGCTGGCTCTGACAATGAAATAGTAAGTAGTTCTTCAGTAGATGATACTGATAATGATCCAACGTTTGATCCTGATCAACCTGGACCATCAACCAGACAGTTTCGTCTAAATGTGAGTAGGCCTAGAATTGTATCACATGAGGAGTCAGACAGTGACAGTAGCGACTCTGTTCAAAGTAGGCCTAATGTACGGCAACCTCGGGGAAGACCCCCTGGACCTATGCCTACTAATGATAGCTCGACCGATGAATCGAGTGGTGAAAATGAACAAGGATGGGTGGATGTGAATGAAGAGAATGATAGGGGTTATCTGCATCCATTTTCTTTCTTAGAACTGCCTGGAGTTAGACATTGCCCTCGTATAAATTCCCCAGTCATTGAATATTTTAGATTATTTTTCACAGTATCACTACTGGAAATGTTTTCTAAATATACCAACATGTATGCTGAAAGAGTTATTACAGCATACAATTCAAGCAAGGGGCCAAATGACAGTATTCGAACATGGCAACGTGTGACACCTGCAGAAATACAGGCATTCATTTGTGTCCTGATCAACATGGGTCTGAATCACAAGCCTACCATTGCAAGCTATTGGTGGACATCCTCCAGTCAGTCTACTGAATGGTTTAGGAGAATGTTCAGCCAAAATCGATTTCAAGACATACTGGCTTATTTACATATGGTGGACACAAGAAACCTTCCAAAACCGAAGGAACCAGATTATGATCCTTGTGCTCGTGTAAAACCTCTCATAGACCACATGAATCAAATTTCTAAGCGTCATTACACTCCCAACAAATTTCTGTCTATTGATGAGAGTATAATACCTACCAAATGCCACAATCCCCTGATGCAGTATATGCCAAAAAAACACTACAGATTTTGGTGTCAAGTTGTGGTTGCTGTGTGATGCAGTAACACACTATTGTGTCCATTTTTTGGTCTACAAGGAAGCCAAAAATACAGAAAGACAACAGGTAAAAGAAACGGGTCTTGGTTACAATGTTGTCACTAAACTTCTCGACGTTGGAGGGTGTTTGTGGAAAGATTTCCATTTATTTGTGGACAATTTGTTTACCTCCATTAGACTAGCTAAATCTTTGTATGAAAAGTTTACACATATTACAGGTACAATCCGAATGAATGGGAAAGGGATTCCTCTAGAAATGAAAGAAAATTATACAATTGGCCAGAGAAAATATAAAAGAAAAAATACAATGCTGTTGCTAGGATACAGACAGAGAAAAACTCAGAAAAAAACCTGTCCTGTTGCTGTCAACTGATGCAAAGGCTGGAGAACAACAACAATAAAAAAAAGGGGGAAACAAAATCTACATAACTAGTAAACCCAAAGTAATCAGAGATTACAACAAGTACATGGGTGAAGTTGACAGCCATGACCAGATGTTGCATCAATACATGGATGACCGTAAGTCAGCAAAATTTTGGAAAAAAATTACCCTCAATGTGTTATCTAGGATGATTCTAAACTCCTATGTTTTGTACAAGGAAAACACCGTCAATCCAATGTCTAGACTTACATTTACAGTCACCTTAGTACATAGTTTGTCAGAAGAATGGTTTGATGTCAAAGAACAAAGATCCGCGATTGCTGCAGACTTCAATAACATTGTTCAAGAAGAACAAGGTGGAGGGGACGCTGATCAATTATCCATCTATTTTGAAAAAATTCCTGATAAAAAGCAAAATAATTGCTGTGTGTGTAGTGCAGCCAGTACCAGTGGGGGTGGTAAAAGGAAAAAGTCAAGTTACACTTGCAGGAAATGTAAGAAAGGCCTACACACAAAATGCTTCACCCTCCATAAGTGTTAGTGTATACACACCACAAAAACGTTTTTATAAAAAATAAGTGTTATAAAACATTATATAAAATTAAAAATCAAATTAGACTTTATTTGGTGTTACAGTTTAATAATTTTAACTGTAGTATAATAACTTTATATGTTTTAGTACTTTTTAAACCAGTTTTTTGCATTGTTCTGCCAACGGAACCAAAAAGTGTGTGATTACATCTTATTTTCTTATGATATTATCTCAGCTATTTATAAATATATTTCAATGAAAACTTGGGTTCTACTTCATTTATATGTGTGCCAATAGAAAAACGTATTGTTTTTGACCTAGGAATTTTTTGAGGCTACTCCTTACCGTTGGAAATGCAAAATTTAGGAAATTATTTTTTTGGTAAGTAACAAATTTTTTTACAACAAATTTTTGTGCATGATTACAAAAGTTTTGTTTAATGCATGCAATAGAGTGTACCTTGGGAAGTAAAACCATGAAAACTACATGAATTTTCATCAATAAATAAAAATTCTATGCAATTTTTAGCTAACGTCTACATTTCTAGTAAAATGTGGCTGGGACTGGTGCAGATACCTCAGCGCCAAGAGCTGGGAATCTGGCAGATCCCCACACAAAAATCTTGGGATCGAAAGGGATAGTTTGCTTGAAGAATATAATAAACAAGTTGATTTGTCAGATAGAGGAAGAAAGAGAACTAGAAATAAACAAAACTGGGACAAAAACCGGCGAAAATATGCTAGGAACTGTTCATCATCTAAAAGTAAGCCTACTATTGATTGTAAACATAACCTTAAGAAGGGCTGTTTAGCTGACTCTTTAACAGAAGAAGACGTTATTGATTTTTTCAATAAGATACATAAGCATAAATCTCAAGCAGCTCAAGATAATTCTTTAATGAAATACATTCATACTTCTCAGCCTAAAACAAGACGACCTAGAAAGGAAAACCCTAGATGCCGTAGTGTTGCATCATATTTCATACGTAAAGCTAATGGACCTATTGTTCAAGTCTGTGCCAAGACATTTTGCTCAATAACACAAGTTGGGCGAAAAAGACTGAGCAATTTAAGTAAATATTACAGATCAGTGTTTACAGTTTTATTATTCATACTCTCAGTGCTGGTAAATGTATATTTCATCTCTATCCAGAGTCACAGGGCAAAAGAGAAGTAAAGATGTTTGCCAGATGTTATTTCATTTTGTCAACAACCATTTGCCAAAAGAAGTAGAGAACCTTCAGATCTTTGCTGACTCGTGCGGAGGTCAAAACAAAAATATAAACGTGTTTCGTTTCCTCCACTTCCGTGTGCACAGCCAAAAAAGATTCAAATCAGTGCAATTGACGTATCCAGTCCGAGGATATTCATATACCGAATATGACAGGGATATGGCCTTCATAAAATAAAATTTTTAAGCTGAAACTCCACATGACTTCATTTGTCAGAGGCTAGACAAAACCCAAGTCTTTGTGCCCTTTTCTTGTTGAAGAAATTGATTACACATTTTGGAGAAAGTGAAAAAAGTTTTTTGAGCTGACCTATAATAAGAAGCTTCCTGTTTTTACAAGGCCAATACGGTTAAATAATCTATCTTTATAATCTATGGTGGCAAACATGATTCTTTGGGAGGGAAAGGCCATGCGTCCAAGGTAGTAATGCATTTGATGAGAGGAATGCTATACAAAGGCCATGCTCTTTACATGAACAATTACTACAATAGCTTTGAACCAACAAGCAAGCTCTTGGCACGAGATACCTATGCAACAGGCACACTAAGGACCGGCAGGAAACATAATCCTATCGAGGTTACAAGGGCACATCTAAAAAAAGGCGAAACTGTTTTTCAGTACGCAGAAGATGTAATCGTGGGGCGATGGAGGAATTAGAGGCATGTTTTATACATTTCCTCGGAGTTTGAAAACACTATGGTGACAATTGTGAATAAACGTGGCCAGGGGAAGGAGATGCCACTTCCAATATTGTTCAGTAGGGGTGGGGTAATGACGGGCAGCGGGTAATGGCGGTCACTTTGATTTCTCGTCAAGTGTATAACGCAGCTTCGAACTGATTAGTGCTGCCACCTCACGACAGTTTTTGGAACTACTACTGAAACGCTCGCCATCTTGCCAGTCGCCTTGTGTCCGTTGTGTTAGAAAGACTGTTTTGACGTTTCGTCTTATAAGAAAGTCTATAGTTCAAACCGCTACCAACTCTTATTGTTTAATTTTCTTGGAAAGAGATTGATCACGCAATAACAAGGTAAGCCTTATTTTTTATTACGTAGAGTTTCAGTATAGTTCTAAGCACTGATATTTAGTTTTTTAGCCTTTGAATAAAAACACGTTGTTGGGGTAATGGTGGTCACCATGCTCGGGGTAATGGCAGTCACTTTATCGTCTGACCGGCATTCCCCCAGTAGTACCCATATTTTTATTTTATGTTTCAGATGCCCAGAAAATACATAAGAAAAACAGATAAAGCTAAATGGACTGCAGAGGACTTAAAGAATGCAAAATCAGCTATAACAGGAGGATTATCGATCAGAAAGGCAGCAGATCAATTTAAAATACCATTTAGCACGTGGCAAGACAGAATGAAGAGTGGAACTGATTCTAATCCAAGCTTAGGCAGGAAGTGTGTCTTCCCTCCTGCACATGAATCAGCTCTAGCTGATCACGCAAAAACGTTATCGAAGATTTTCTACGGTATCACTGCATTGAAGTTAAGACAAATCGCATTTGAGTATGCAGAAAAAACCAACTAAGCCATAGATTTGAAAAAGAAACAAAAATTGCTGGTCTGGATTGGATCTATGGGTTCATGGCAAGAAACAACATTAGTGTGCGAAAACCTGAAGACACTGTAATGTATTGTATATGTATAAACTATTTTTTTTATTAACATTTATATTATTGTTCATCAATTATGTTGGTATTACAAATCATGCGTTTATTTAATAAACGTTACATTGGCGGAGCAAGTCACGTGATCCTACTAACCAATCACATCAAAGCATCATCCCTCTCCAACAAATTAGAGCCTTTTCTCTTTCACTCCATGCTCTTCCAGCAACCATGTAACACCACGTATTTCTGTGTCCTCTCCGCCGGTGTAAATTACAAGGTCTCTTCGAGTCTTATTTCACTCCTTTACAAATTAATAAAATTAATGGTGCAGTGCATAGAAACATTACTGTTTGGTGGCGACATTACAGACACAAGCATTGGAGGAACAAAGAGGAAGTAAATCGTTTTTTTTTTCTTTCAAATTTAGAACAGGCAATTGATAAATACAAGTTTAAAGAAACAAACTTTTGGAACGTAGACGAAACAGGGATCACCACTGTGCAGGACCCTGGTCTAATACTGGCAGAACGAGGTCAAAAGCGTGTGGGTTCCATAACAAGTTGGGAAAGGGGCAAGAACATCACAGTTGTGTGTGCAATGAGTTCACTTCACTTTAAACATGGTACCCAAAAACTTAAATTTTATGTGTTTTTTGTTTTATAACATAAAATTAATCAGCATTTTTTCCTGAATTCAGTGATACCAAACACTTGTTAGTAAAAAATACATTTCGTGTATATATTTATTAATTACTAAACCCTTACACACATTTTTGGACCGCAGCGCTGCGAAATCGTGTGCTGCAAACAGCTTGGTAGCAACACACTTGTTATATTACTGTTGGTGAATTATTTTGTACTATTTTGTTCTAAAGTTGGTAGCATTGTATTGCTTGTATTATTCTTGTGCAGGTCTCCAGCTGTCACTCATTGCAGAATAAGTCTGAACAATAACATAGCCTACCAACCAGTGTATCTCTTATTGTTGTTGTTTATTCAACTTTGAAGTGAAACTAATAAGTTATTTTTGGTGTTTAGTGTGTTTTGAGTGTAGTGCTTGTGAAAATGCCTAAAATAAAAGCTTTTGGTAAAAAAGAAGTTTTCTGGAAACATTTACACCAGGCATAAAAACTATCAAAATAGGACTAACCTAGAAACCTTGAAAACAGTTAGTAACCCAGCGACAAGTCCTACAAATTAGAGAAGCTCATCTTAAAAAAAAAGTGAAGTATATAGGAATGATGGGTAAGAATAGTGATTATCTTGCTGGGAAATTTGAAGGAGGTAACATAATCATTGATCTCAATTCTTTCAGAACAAATTTGTTGCAATGTTATTTGTAGAAAGTGTAATGCGATAGGTAGCATGAAGCTTTTTGAGGATACAACTAAACGTCAGGGAATAGTTTCAAACTTGGTGCTGTCTTGCTCAGAATCCTCAACAAAGACATCATTTATGTCTTCTCAAAGAACTGAGACCATGCATTTTGAAAACAACCTAAGATTTGTTTACGGCCTAAGGAGTATTGGCAAAGGTCACGATACCGCCGAGACATTTGTTCTGTAATGAACCTGCCGCCTCCACCTTCTAGGTTTTGCAAGTATAATAAAAGAGTACTAACTGCAGTAGAAAAAGTAAGCAAAACATCAATGTCAAATGCAAAAAGGGAAGCAATAAATGACAATGACGAAAGCAGTGATATCACGGTTGCGATGGATGGGATATGGCAGAAGCGAGGGCATACATCATTACATGGAGTAGTAACTGCCACTAGCCTAGACATAGCCAAAGTGCTGGATGTTGAATGCCTCAGTAAGTAAATAATTCATGTAAAATAAATAGCAAAAAAGACCACCCTAACTGCCTAATCAACTATGAAGGTTCTAGCGGAGGAATGGAAGTAGCAGGTGCCCTAAAAATATTTGAGAGATCACAAGAACCCCCTGTGCCAGTCCGATAAGTTAACTTTTTGGGAGACGGAGACTGCAAATCTTATGATGCTGTGTGCCAACTAAAGCCTTATGGTGGGGAAGTTACTGTAAATAAATTAGAGTGCATCAACCATGTTGAGAAGCGGATGGGAACACGACTTAGGGAACTACGTAAAGTTTATAAGAACAAACTCCTTTCGGATGGTAAACGCCTCTCTGGGAAAGGAAGGTTGACAGACACTGTGATAAACAACCTACAGGAGTACTATGGAAAGGCAATTAGATCCAGTACAACTCTTGAAGAAATGAAGCAGGCATGTTGGGCAACTTACTACCACAAGATATCAACAGACGCCGACCCATCACACGGTTTGTGTCCAATTGGTGGTGACTCTTGGTGTAGGTATAATCGGGCTGCAGCTCATGGTCTACCTTGCCCTGAACACACAAACTCTATTCCTCCTGAAATGATGAAAGTAATTAAACCTGTATATGAAGACCTGTGTAGCCATGACCTTTTGAAAAGATGCAAGCACGGTAACACACAAAATTGCAATGAGGCGTTTAACAAAATCATCTGCACCCCGCTTCCAAAAAATAATTTTGTTAATGCAACTACCTTGAAGATTGGTGTTTTGGACAGTGTAATTTCGTTCAATGATGGTGTATTAGCCAAAGTACAAGTGTTAGAGGAAATGTGTGGAAGAGCAGGGGGAAATTGTGTTGTAGGCCTAAAAAACAGCGATGAGAAGCGTGTGCGCCAAGCCGAGAAAACATATTTGGACATTCCAAAAAGGGCTAGGAAGGCTAAAAAGACTGCTAAAAGAAGGCTTGAACATACAGAAGCGAAAGATGGATCAAGTTATGGAGCAGGGTTATTTTAGGCATTATTTTGAAAGCTGTTTATATGTATTAGTAGTAGCCGTTTTAGGTTTTTGCGATTTCCCGAAAACTGATATTTTTTGTCTTTCGGTACATTTTGTAGCCATATTTATGAACCGATTTCAATGAAATTTTTACCAGTTGTCTTATGTACATATACAAACAGTATTATGAAGTCAAAATCTCCATATTAACACTGTTCTTGATTTATGAATTTTTTTATATTTTAAATTTAGATTTTAAATTTTACAATATTTATTTTGGTGTCAAGTGCTTATTTATAGCCATAAAATAATTCTGGTTCATAATATTGTAGACACTAGTGTCAAAAAATAGGGGTAATTTTTCTGAGTTGATATAACAACTTTTAAAAAAGTTATGTGTACCTATAAACAGCAAATTTAACATGGGCATGATAGGGAGTACCGTGTTACCTTTAGTGTATACGAGGCATATTCAACTAGAGACAGATTGTGAAATGCCAAGTTCTTAGTAAATTAGGCATAAGCGTTGGAAAACATGCAGCTCAAGCTATGAAAGAAGTGGACAAGAGCAACTGCGTAATTCCATCCGAGCGGCTTCAGAAGTGAAGAAATTAGCCAGACAGAAGAGGCGTAATAAACTTTCCCTATGGATAAAAGATCCATAGGGAAAGGCGAGCAAGCCGCGAGAACTTGGTGTGCTGTCATGAACTTACCTAGGCCCGTAACTTTTAAAAGGTACAACAAACTGTTATGTGATGCTACCAAAAAGGTGTCTGAAGACTCAATGAAAGAAGCAGCTAAAGAATGTGTACAGAAAAATGATGGTGATAGGAAAGTAACAGCAATTTTTGACGGTACTTGGCAGCGCCGCGGACACTCTTCGCTGAATGGTGCGTTGACTGCTGTAGCAGAAAATACTGGAAAAGTGGTTGATGTTAAGAGTTTATAGTAAGTTCTGTAGATGTAAGACAAGGTTGGATGATAACCATGACTTGAATAAATGTGAAGCAAATTACCGTGGTGTTAGTGGTGGGATGGAGGTGGGCCGGAGTAGTTGACATGTTTTATTCATCTGACTATACAAGAAACCTGCGGTATAAATATTATTTGGGGGACGGCGATAGCGCAGCTTTTCCGACTATACTGAAAGAAAAGCCCTATGGTGATGAATGTATTCCAGAAAAATTAGAATGTTTCTCATGTTAGAAAAAGGATGGGGACTAGATTGAGGAAACTCAAAGACAAAATGGGTAAAAAAGAATTATCGGATGGTAAATCTATTGGTGGCCGAGGGCGACTGACGAATGTTATTATTAAGGTTGGATGATAACCATGACTTGAATAAATGTGAAGCAAATTACCGTGGTGTTAGTGGTGGGATGGAGGTGGCCGGAGTAGTTGACATGTTTTATTCATCTGACTATACAAGAAACCTGCGGTATAAATATTATTTGGGGGACGGCGATAGCGCAGCTTCTCCGACTATACTGAAAGAAAAGCCCTATGGTGATGAATGTATTCCAGAAAAATTAGAATGTTTCTCATGTTAGAAAAAGGATGGGGACTAGATTGAGGAAACTCAAAGACAAAATGGGTAAAAAAGAATTATCGGATGGTAAATCTATTGGTGGCCGAGGGTGACTGACGAATGTTATTATTGATGAAATACAAACCTACTATGGACTGGCTATAATTAGGAATACTGACAGTCTTAAGAAAATGAAAGATGCTGTGTGGGCAACTTATTTCCATTTGTTGTCTTCTAATGAGTCTCCATCACATGGCCTGTGCCCTAAAGGTAGCGAATCTTGGTGTAAATACCAGAAATCTATTGCTGAAGGGGAACCTTATGACCATAAGGCCCATACTCACCTACCAGTGTCTGTTATGGGTGAAATAAAGAACTCCTTAGGAAATGCCTTCATGGTGGGACACAGAATTCTAGCGAATCGCTAAATAGTGTGATATGGTCGAGAGTACCAAAAACAACTTTTGTAATGAAAAGTACCTTGGAACTAGGTGTGCATGAGGCTGTGGCAACTTTTAACAGGGGCAACATAGTGAAGTGCCAAGTGTTGGAAAAGTTTGGTATTAATCCTGGCTCTATATGTGTGCAAGAGATGAAACAGCAAGATCTACGCCAAATTCAAAAAGGTGAAAAAGCGCAAGAAGAAATAAAGAAAAGGTGCAGAAAACAACTTTCTATTGCAAAGAAAAGGCTAGAGGATAGATATGAAGAGTTAGAGGACCCAGTTAAGGGGCAGGAATGCACTAGAGGTAGGCCTAATTTTAATTATCATATATTTTTTGCTCTAAACACGTTTTTTTTCCGAAAATCTAGTTTTTTTAACACAAAGGTACATGTATATAAAAATATATTGAAGATATCTGAACAATTTTTTTTTTTTTTTAATTTTGTTTATTAGGTCTTCGTTTACATTTTGTATGAAGCAAATTCCTTATTTTTAAATCCTATAAATTAAAAAATATATATATTTTATACCAAAAATTCCTGGAAAAAATTTGTAATATCCAAAATATAAATATTTTTTCAATCCATACAAACTATGCAAAAATGTCCAAAGTTTCTAGTAACACAAAAATTATGTACCTATCTTTTATACTTTTTGAGAACTTATAACAAAACCACATAAAAACGACAATTTAGTTCATTTTATTTTATAGTATTGTTTTGACATATTTAGTAACATTATACAATCTGTATAGCCAGTAATTTTAGATTGTAGTAATAAAGTTTATACATGACAAAATATTCTTCAAGTTTATTTACAGCCTAAAAATGTAGTACTTTTTTTAGCTTCTTTTAGCTCAAATTATGCGGCTGGGGCCGAAATTCAAAGATTTTTGTGTTGGTCCAGGCCACAACAATGTGTTTTAATGCACTGGAACATTGCGTACAAACCGCAAGCACTTACCAGATGCAGTGAAAGAAGCCAAACTGGGGAAAGGGGAGACGGTTGAGCGATATGCTGATGGAGTGATGGTAGCAAAGTCGCTTCATCTTTTGTGAACTATCATTGTGCTTCATAAGTTTATTGTAAAAGCCAGAATCATGAAGTAAACATGTTATTATACTTTGACTGTGATTATTCGTGAATAGAAATTTTCCGATGTTTTTAGGGAGAAAACTGGATATTACAAGAGAACGGTTGGAGATAAATGGATGAAATTTTTTCTACACCACTACAGTAGCATTAGGCACAATTTCATGTATTTTTAAACATATTGGGTAGATACTTAACTGTAAAAAGAATTGTAAATATAGTTAGTATAATTTGTTTTTGGAAAAGAAATTTACCTAATTTATACATATTTCTCAATCTAATAAAGTTATAAAAATACATGAATATTTTGTATTTGTTATTACCTATATATGAAACCAAAATCATTACAAATGGTTGAGTGTTTCTGAAGTTATATCAATTTTAAAAGTTACCATTTTTACTATAAAACTGGTTTTTAGGTAATGCATAAGAGAACAAAAATCCCAAAAGATAACCCGGGGTAATTCCGCCACCATGCAAGGGTGCATAAAAATTTTTACAGTTTTAGGTTACAGATACAATAACAATTATTACATATAAATAAATATAACATCAAGGGTGTACACTTTCGTATTTTTAGTAATGCAAAATACAATAAAAATTAGATGTAAAAAATCAAAACCCTTAACGTGGCGGCATTCCCCCGGTCTACCCTAAATTGTTTCTTCTTAATCATAAATATTTTAAAATATAAAATTCAAATATTTCATAGTGAATTTTAAAATGTTTTGTTTGTTTTAATGTTAATTTTTATCACATTTGATGTATATCACACAGTTTATATTTGTACTGTTTTTAAACATTAATTGCATTTAAGTTTAGTTTGTTTTTTTAATTTTTAGTTTTGATTTGTATTAGAAAAATACACAAAATTAATAGTTTTACGTTAGACCCACTTTTCGGTGTTTTCTCACTTTTGTAGAGTGTTCTGCAAAGTTATTTTATTCAGTTTTCTTTAGTTCCTACATTAAAAGCTGGGTTAGTTTAAAGCTCTAGGGGGTCCCAGTAGGCAAATAATGGATAAAATACACATTTTTGATTTTCAGCCTATTTTGTGGTAGTGGTAGTGAACCGAGTGAATGCAGTGATGTGTTACTAAATACGAAGGCAAGAAAACTCAAAAATACTGGTCGCGTTTGTGATGTACTAAAATGCGCAGAGATAGATCATTATCATGACAATGTTAACACGTTGGACCAAATCATATTAGGCCAACTTCGCTGTTTAACATCAGATTCTGAATTAACTTCCCGCTCCAAAAAAATACAGACTGAAAGAAAAAATGCACGCAACAATTATCTTCTAAAGGGTACAGCAGTTTGTAAAAATACATACATGTTTGGTCATCAGATCAAAATTAAAAGGCTGAAACGTCTCACCAAAATGTACAATAATACTGGATTAATCTCTAAAAACCATGGAAACACAGGAAAAATAAACCACAAGGATACATCTTTTTCTGACACAGAGTTTGTTGTCAAGTTTTTGCAGAATTATGCTGAGCAGCATGCAATCATGTTGCCAGGCAGAAGCAGCACAGTGTATAACACCACACTAAACTTGCCTGTTGTTTAGAAACCATTTCTGTATATATTTATAATATAATAATAAGGTTTCTTAATACCTTGTAATGATTTAGCACAAGTTGTACGTCTTTTTAATTATTTATTTAAATCAATTGCATGGTCTGTTAATTAATTTGTGTTTCGTCTATAAGTGTATCTTATGTATTTAATAGTAACAAGGGCGGAGGTAACCTGATATAAACATGAATATTAGTGCCTGTTGTAATGTTTGCAGCTACGGATATTATAACTGCAGGTTGTCTGTGTATTATATATTAGAACTATACATTGAGTTAAATGCCTGTATTGTTAGCCATCTAAATCCAAACTGTAAATTTATCATGTAATGTAAAAATGGTGTTAACCGTATACAATAAATAAAATGATAAAAATTACTAAAATTACTCCCTAGAGTCACTAGAACTCGAAAGTTAAAATGTATGAAACTTATAAAGCTTCATTTACCAATAAGATAACCCAGAAACCTGTCCATTCTAGAGTTTTTAGTAATATATGGAGGGACATATGTCCTGATATTGTAGTCATGAAACCAAGGACTGATCTATGTGCCATATGCCAAAAACATTATTCTTCTGGAGCAGAAATGGCCTTGGTGCCGGAAGAAAAAAAAATAGAAACGATTGAGATGATGAGAACCCACCTGCAGGCTATTTCCAAAGAACGAAAGTTTTATAATGAAACTATCCAAGAAACAAGAATAAAGTTTCAAAACGAAGACAAGTTTGCTGTGCACTAGAGTTTTGACATGGCTCAGCAGGTTCACATACCCAGTAACCCTCTGCAGCCTGGGCCTATTTATTTTCTAGTCCCATTTAAAGTAGGCATATTTGGCGTGATGTGCGAGACCACAAATAAGCAAACTAATTACTTTATTCCAGAAAGTGTCAGCACTACAAAAGGATCAAACTGGATTGTAAGTCTTTTTCACCACCACCTCGAAAACAACAGTTTCGGAGAAGACACTATGTTCATTCACGCTGACAATTGTGTTGGCCAAAACAAGAACAACATCCTAATGGGATATTTGGCATGGAGGATATGTCAACACAAAAACAAAAAAATTTGTTTATCGTTCATGCCAGTAGGCCATACCAAGAAGTTTGCCTGCGATTGGGCCTTTGGACTTTTTAAAAAAACATTCAGAAACACTTATGTTTCTTCAATGTCTGATTTAGTGGATTGCGTCAAAAAATCAACTTCCACAACACATGTCAATTCTGGTGTGGTGGTGGGGAATGAAAAAGGTGAAGTTGCAGTTCTAGTTTATGATAAGTTTCCTACAAAAGAGTGGTGCAAACAAAGTGCCCTATGTAACACAGTACAACCATTTTGAATTTAATTCAATATACAAGGGAAAATTACACTGCAAGATTGACATTAATGGAAATGAATTCATCCACAAGATGTTCCCGACAGAAGATGGACCACATGGATTTCTACAAGAAATCACACCTGAAGGAATGAGCACGGAAAGAATATCTATACAAGAATATTCGCCAGTACTGCAAAGATGAGTTCAATGATGTTCTGTGTCCATGTCCTGAAACCAAATGCAGAGGAGAGCACTGGTGCTGGCGATCCGGATGATGACGGGCCCGAAGCAGTTCCTGGACCATCCAAAAAGCGCCGTAAGCGCTCTGATTAACCAAAACCTTTGTATTCCATTGGAAAGAGGACAATGAAAGCAAAATATTGATATGTGTTTCATCTCTTAAATGTTACAAATAAAGATTTCGTATTACTTTTAACTTTTTGTTTGTGTATTCCCAAATATGCCCATTTCTAGTATACAAAGTTAAATTTTCCATAACTTTGATTAAAAAAAATTGTAGAAACATGAATTTTGTACCAAATTGCTCACCTTTTATAGCTCTGTTCAAAAATGTCAACTCAAAATCGGAAATTGTCGACAAGAGGTCCCTTTTTCCTTTCCGCCTCACATTTTAAGCCTTATATTTCTAATATTTTTTCTGGGATTTATAGATATGGCTACTAGGAGAAAATCAACGGAGGATACCAATCGAGATGATCCTCAGCCTAGGCCTAACCAAGATCCACCAAAAAAGAAACCAAAATTTTTATATTCTGAGGAAACTATGCGATCTGCTCTGAAAGCTGTGCAAGAGGGGGAAATGAGCAGCCGCAAAGCATCACGTGAATATTCGGTGCCATTTTCTACCCTCCAGTACAAGGTAAAGGGAAAACTCCTGAACATAGGAAATGGGACCTTCAACTGTACGATCAACTGAAGAAGAAGACATTTTAGCTCGATATATTGTAGCTAAAAAGGGGTTTCTCTAAACAAACGAACCTTAATTGAGACAGTTTAAAATATTGTCACTGAAGACCATAGACCCAACCCATTTACCAACAACAAACCAGGGTAGTCGTGGATAACTGGGTTCCTCAAAAGGCACCCTGGTCTGACTGAATGTCATGCTGAGGTAATAAATAGAGGCAGAGCACATGTTACTGAGGAAAAGTTAAGAGGCTGGGCAAATGATCTCAAGAGTGATTTTAGAACATGAGAAAGCCGATGATATTCTTAACGAGCCAAAGATAATTTATAACCTAGATAAATCAGGTTTCAGAACTAATCCTGAATCAGGGCTAGTCCTAGAAGCAGTTAATTATAAGAATTTTTACATCGTGCAAGACGGCTCGGAAAAGAGTATTACAACTCTAGTTACTGTCAATGCAGCAGGTGACATACTTCCTACTATGGTAGTATTCCCACATGTTAGGATACCATTGGAGATTGCAAGGAACTACAACCCTGAATGGGCACTTGGGAGATCTCCATCAGGATGGATGACTGGTGAGACTTTTTTGTTTCATTGGCAACACTTTTAGGCCCTACTGGGTCACCTTAACCCATTTATGCCCAAGGGCTCGTTTTTGACCCACGCCACGATATATTTTTTTACATTCAATTGATGTAGTTTTGAGACGAGCAGTCAGTGGCCCTGTTCTCTAGTTCCCTCTAAATACATGCCAGACACAGCAGTCGCGGTTATTTGAGGTTATGTTTGTTTCAGTTCAGTTTCTGTAAATGATGAACCAACGACCTTGAACATGACTAAAAATATTGCTAGGTAAGTGTAAATCTAAATCTTTTTTTTTAGAAGTTGTGCATGCCACAGTGTTCTTAGATGATGTGAAAAACAAGTGTTCAGTTTAGATTTGTCAAATTATCGACAGATATGTTATAAAATTAGAACAAAATCCGATGGGTCGTTTTTGACCCCGTAGGCATTCCCACTGCTATTGGTCACTTTCGTTGCAAACATGGTTTAATTCGTTTTCCAACAACTACGACTTCATTTTTGTGCATTTCATATCGGTTTATAATGTAATCACAATAACAAAAATTGTACACAACTGTAACAATATTTAAATTCTTGTCAAGTATACCTAACCTAAATTACAAATAAAATAACAAATGTATCTATCTTACCCAAACAGTCCTAACCTATTTTACTCTAACCTTACTGTAATTATCTAATTTATGTTTTTCTTTTTATTGTTTCAGATCACACTTGACAGTGGCAGAAATACATGAAGTATTGGAGGAAGAAGGCGAAGTAGGTGGAAACTCAACAATATTTATTACTCCACCTGAAGACGCAAGTAGTGCTGATACAGACTGTGACTCGGGAGACGAGAATTGTAATGATCCTAATAAACTGAGCGGTTCACAGCTTCGAGCGCATGCAGAACTGGTCATTGAGGGAAATTACGTTAGTAATACTAGCACTGACATTGTAGCCAACATTGATTTGCTGTCCACTAGCCAGATTGGCCCACTCCCTCCAAAAGTTCGCAAGGTAGGAAAAGCCAAGAAACCGATTGGAAGTGGAAGAAATCTGATTTAGACAGTCCAAAAGTTGTTATTACAAAACATTCTGAAACACTGCCCATGACATTCTCAGATGAATCCCATCCCGTTTATTTGTTTACATCTGTATTGACAGAGGAAATTGTTGATTCCATTGCACGGCAGTCTGTTCTTTATGCAGCTTCCAAAGGTATATTTAACTTATGCATTTCAGTTGATGAATTATACAGTTTTTTTTTTGGTATTTTGTATTTGAGCGGCTATGTACCGTTGCCACGTCGGAGGATGTTTTGGGAGGAAAGTGATGATTCCCACAACATTCTTGTTTCAAAATCCATGAGAAGAAACCGATTTGAAGAAATATTTAGATTTCTTCATGTAGCAGACAATAGCAATCTTCAAGAAGGTGACGAAATGGCCAAACTTCGACCCCTTATTGAATTATTCAATGAGCAGTTCATAAAACTTGCATCCATGGAAACTAGTTTATCAATTGATGAATCTATGATACCTTACTTTGGTCGGCACGGGTGCAAGCAGTTCATTCGTGGGAAACCTACACGATTTGGATTTAAGGCCTGGGTTCTTGCTCAAAAACTAGGTTATTGTATGAGTTTTGATGTTTATCAGGGCCGAGACCAAAGAAAGTGTGAATTAGGCTTAGGTGAATCAATAGTTTGTGGATTTGTTGAAAAGTGAGTTTCCTGGAACAACATTTTCTTTGTACTTTGACAACTTTTTCACCAGTGCATATTTGGTTTTCTCGCCTCGGTAAGTTGAATTTTGGAGCTACAGGTACTGTACGTGACAACAGAACAAATAAATGCCCTTTGATTGAGAGCAAGGAAATGAAAAAGACATGCAAGAGAGGTGACTTTGACAATTACATGTGTGAAGAAGAAAGCGTAATTGCAGTACGGTGGAATGACAATTGAAGAGGTGGATTCCAAAAAGAGCTACGTTAATTTTTCTCAATTTTTGATTTTAGTTGTTCCAGAATGCTATATTACAGTTGTATACAGTGTTGTTATTGATACTAGTCAATGGGAGCTAAGTATAATGTAAAATGAAAGGTGAAATATGACATTTCTTCCAAAGAGTGCTAAGTCACTGGGAGTTTCATCTAAACCGCTCTAAGTCTGTGAGCATGCGCAAAATAGCAGCTGATCTGTCATAAAAATCCCTAACCTGGAATACCAGTCACAAGTGTTCTTTTGGTGGTTTTGTATTGTGTTGGTTTATTATTTGAAGTAAGTAATGTGTGATAATAGCCCTTTCGATCCCAACGTCCTATTTTTAGGACGTCCCATGAAATCGCGTACGATCCCAACGTCCTATTTTTAGGACGTCACGTGAAATTGCGTATGATCCCAACGTCCTATTTTTAGGACGTTCGGAAAAAAATATTTTTCGAATATAATAAATTGCAGTATAACTACAATTATTATATCAGAGTACTCGTAATGAACCGGCCTACAAAGTTACAGTAACTATCGATACTTTTTATTCGATGTGTCGACGATGTTTTAGTTTGATTTAGATGGCCGTGGCTGTTTGGCGGCAAAGACCGCGCCAGCTCTCATCGATGTCAGTCATCTGCTGTTTGTTGTGTTTACAACGCCTTTGCTGCATTGTTCAGTGTTTACTTTGTATTTATAACTTTTTCGTGAGCAACTTGAGTGAAATAAAATGAAACGGGCACATTCACCACTAAGTGATAACACTATAGGACGTTTAATAAACGAAGAGGAAGAAAACTATTGTAGTGAAGAACCTAGTTTGGCTGGCTCTGACAATGAAATAGTAAAGTAGTTCTTCAGTAGATGATACTGATAATGATCCAACGTTTGATCCTGATCAACCTGGACCATCAACCAGACAGTTTCGTCTAAATGTGAGTAGGCCTAGAATTGTATCACATGAGGAGTCAGACAGTGACAGTAGCGACTCTGTTCAAAGTAGGCCTAATGTACGGCAACCTCGGGGAAGACCCCCTGGACCTATGCCTACTAATGATAGCTCGACCGATGAATCGAGTGGTGAAAATGAACAAGGATGGGTGGATGTGAATGAAGAGAATGATAGGGGTTATCTGCATCCATTTTCTTTCTTAGAACTGCCTGGGGTTAGACATTGCCCTCGTATAAATTCCCCAGTCATTGAATATTTTAGATTATTTTTCACAGTATCACTACTGGAAATGTTTTCTAAATATACCAACATGTATGTTGAAAGAGTTATTACAGCATACAATTCAAGCAAGGGGCCAAATGACAGTATTCGAACATGGCAACGTGTGACACCTGCAGAAATACAGGCATTCATTTGTGTCCTGATCAACATGGGTCTGAATCACAAGCCTACCATTGCAAGCTATTGGTGGACATCCTCCAGTCAGTCTACTGAATGGTTTAGGAGAATGTTCAGCCAAAATCGATTTCAAGACATACTGGCTTATTTACATATGGTGGACACAAGAAACCTTCCAAAACCGAAGGAACCAGATTATGATCATTGTGCTCGTGTAAAACCTCTCATAGACCACATGAATCAAATTTCTAAGCGTCATTACACTCCCAACAAATTTCTGTCTATTGATGAGAGTATAATACCTACCAAATGCCACAATCCCCTGATGCAGTATATGCCAAAAAAACACTACAGATTTGGTGTCAAGTTGTGGTTGCTGTGTGATGCAGTAACACACTATTGTGTCCATTTTTTGGTCTACAAGGAAGCCAAAAATACAGAAAGACAACAGGTAAAAGAAACGGGTCTTGGTTACAATGTTGTCACTAAACTTCTCGACGTTGGAGGGTGTTTGTGGAAAGATTTCCATTTATTTGTGGACAATTTGTTTACCTCCATTAGACTAGCTAAATCTTTGTATGAAAAGTTTACACATATTACAGGTACAATCCGAATGAATGGGAAAGGGATTCCTCTAGAAATGAAAGAAAATTATACAATTGGCCAGAGAAAATATAAAAGAAAAAATACAATGCTGTTGCTAGGATACAGACAGAGAAAAAACTCAGAAAAAACCTGTCCTGTTGCTGTCAACTGATGCAAAGGCTGGAGAACAACAACAATAAAAAAAAGGGGGAAACAAAATCTACATAACTAGTAAACCCAAAGTAATCAGAGATTACAACAAGTACATGGGTGAAGTTGACAGCCATGACCAGATGTTGCATCAATACATGGATGACCGTAAGTCAGCAAAATTTTGGAAAAAAATTACCCTCAATGTGTTATCTAGGATGATTCTAAACTCCTATGTTTTGTACAAGGAAAACACCGTCAATCCAATGTCTAGACTTACATTTACAGTCACCTTAGTACATAGTTTGTCAGAAGAATGGTTTGATGTCAAAGAACAAAGATCCGCGATTGCTGCAGACTTCAATAACATTGTTCAAGAAGAACAAGGTGGAGGGGACGCTGATCAATTATCCATCTATTTTGAAAAAATTCCTGATAAAAAGCAAAATAATTGCTGTGTGTGTAGTGCAGCCAGTACCAGTGGGGGTGGTAAAAGGAAAAAGTCAAGTTACACTTGCAGGAAATGTAAGAAAGGCCTACACACAAAATGCTTCCCCCTCCATAAGTGTTAGTGTAT
Organism: Homalodisca vitripennis; assembly: GCF_021130785.1. NCBI lineage: Eukaryota > Metazoa > Arthropoda > Insecta > Hemiptera > Cicadellidae > Homalodisca > Homalodisca vitripennis. Next base: position 105,031 of record NW_025776408.1, read on the forward strand.
ATGTTACACTCAAACACCGAATTCGGACAATGTCCGAAATTTTTACTCACTCCGCGATGTGGACAACGTGAATTACCCACGTCGCGGATTGAGCATTTTTTTTCGGACATTGGCCGAAGCGAAATACCCAGAACGCGTTGTGGGTAAGCGAAAGTACTCAAGAGACGAAATAAACACGTTCATCGGAGATTGAGCAAAACCATAATACCCATAACCCGACGTGGGTAATCTAATTTGCCCACGTCGGGTTGTGGGTATTTGTAATTTGCGCAAACGCCGAAATCCGTTTCCCACAGTCCAGACGTGCAGGTCGAGACATGCGCCCCCCCCCCCACTATCGTCACTGTTAGCAACAAATAGGCCTACTGTCTATTTTCATTGACATTAGTGCACTGTCGTTATACACAAGCAGTTTTTCTTTGTTCTGTGCGTAAGTGGCGTGTGTTGACTTATTTTAAAGTGCTGTTGTGTTTTGTGATTTTGTTTGAAATGAAGGAATCATTTCACAGTAAATTGGAAGATCTGATGTCCAAGAAGAATGGTCTCACAAGTCGAAATTTTATTATCGAGGAGCCACGCTATGAAGAAATTATCAGCGAAGTAAAGGAGGCAAAACAGAAGAGGAAAAATGGTCAGTCCTTGATGTCTAAAGATTATCGCCGAATCAATCGGTTTGATGTCATAAACATTGGCGATAAAGAAATGTTGATTGAAAAAACAACTGAAGAAATGACAGATATAAAATATTTCTGTCGCATTGATCAAATGTATGACACAATTCATTCAGCTCACTTACGAGTTTGGTCATAAAAAAGAAAAAGCTATGGAAGCCGAGCTAAAAAAGAAATTTTGTAACATTACCAGGGAGGTAATTAAAATATATTTGGATCTTTGCGAACCTTGCGCACTTAAGAAAAAGTCAAAAAGTAAAGGGCTGGTTGTTAAACCCATCATTATGACAGCATTAAATTCACGCTGCCAGGTAAGATATCATAGCATTTCTCTAAATAAGACAGTTTCTCCTTTGCTGACAAATACCTAAGCGTATTACGCACTGGCAGTTGTTATAATGAGGTATATGGTATAGTTGACATAACATTTATGTTGAGTCGATTTATGTATTTTTATTGTATTTTAGGTGGATCTAATTGATATGCAATCAGAGCCTGACGGCGAATACAAGTTTATCCTTAATTATCAAGATCATCTCACCAAGTTTGTTGTTCTACGTCCCTTGAAAACTAAAACTGCTGATGAAGTATCCGACATCCTTTTGGATATATTTTGCTTATTTGGGGCTCCATACATACTTCACAGTGATAATGGACGGGAATTTTGTAACCGGGTAAGTGGTTAAAAACAAATTACTGTAGTGAAAAGATTCCACCCTAGAATTTAGTATTTTTGTAATGGTAATGGTACGGTTTTCAGGTTATCGAGAACCTAGCCAGTAAATGGAGTGCCATAAAACTAGTACATGGAAAACCAAGACACTCGCAGAGTCAAGGGTCTGTCGAACGGGCCAATCAAGACGTTCGAGATAGTCTTGTGGCTTGGATGACTGATAACAACACCTCAGGATGGGCAAATGGTCTCAGGATCATTCAGAATACTAAGAACAACAGTTACCACAGTGGGATCAAGAGAACCCCTTATGAGGCAATGTTTGGTTCACCACAGAAAAATGGATTATTAGATTCCCCTTTGACAGCCGACGTCGTAAAAAAAATAACTACTGAGGAAGAACTAGAAGGAGAGTTCTCTAAGCTTGAAAAAAGTTTTAATGAAGAAGACAACGAAGAAATAAATGCTGTGGATGAAGATGCTTCGGAGATTTTGACAAGGACTGTAGAAAACAATGAACACGTAGAAAAAGAAACTATGTCCAGCGATAACTTAACACTCTGTAATATAGATTGTGACAAAGCAATAGATTGTGACAAAGCAATAGATTGTGACAAAGCAATAGATTGTGACAAAGCAAACAGCTGTTTTGAATGTGGTCAGCACATACATTATGAAGTTTTAAATAACGAAGACCTAGGCTTACCTTTGTGCACTCTTTGCTCAAGAAAATCTGCCATAGACACAATACGAGAAAACTGTGTAACTGCATTGAAAAGTCAGGCAGCCAAAATGTTAAAGCGTACTGAAAGAAAATTAACTCCAGTCTCAGTCGGCGATAACGTTTTGGTAAACATTCCTGATGTCGACCGGGGCCGACTAGCTCCAAGAAATGTAATGGCTGTTGTAATAAATAAGAACGATGATTCCTATACCCTTGGTACAAAGCATGGAGTTCTTGACAAACAGTTTTCCAGAAACCAGTTTCCAGGTAGCTCCTAATAAATTTATTAATAACATCGATGTACCTGATGAACAGCTCAATGTCCGTAAAGAAGCAATGAAGTCATCCGGGTCCAAACAAGGTTTCATCAGATGTGGATGCAAGAAGAAGTGTTCGGGCAGATCTTGCAAATGTGTAAAATCAAATTTAAAATGCAATTCTAAATGTCACGGTAGCACTTCTTGTGCTAACAAGTAAAGTGAATACTTTCTGAAAAGAACTTTAATAAACATTGAAAGTGGTACATGTGTGAAAAAATAACTTTTTTTTTCTATTTTCAATAATAAGATACTTGTATTTTACTGTTTAGTTTTTGTTTTGATTGAAATAAATGGAATTTCAAGGAAAATTTGATTTTATTTTACTTGTTATAATGGAATTAGTGTAGGGTATGGTATGGTTGTGTTTGGAGGCTTTTCGGCGTTTGCGCAAATTACAAATACCCACAACCCGACGTGGGCAAATTAGATTACCCACGTCGGGTTATGGGTATTATGGTTTTGCTCAATCTCCGATGAACGTGTTTATTTCGTCTCTTGAGTACTTTCGCTTACCCACAACGCGTTCTGGGTATTTCGCTTCGGCCAATGTCCGAAAAAAATGCTCAATACGCGACGTGGGTAATTCACGTTGTCCACATCGCGGAGTGAGTAAAAATTTCGGACATTGTCCGAATTCGGTGTTTGAGTGTAACATATACACACCACAAAAACGTTTTTATAAAAAATAAGTGTTATAAAACATTATATAAAATTAAAAATCAAATTAGACTTTATTTGGTGTTACAGTTTAATAATTTTAACTGTAGTATAATAACTTTATATGTTTTAGTACTTTTTAAACCAGTTTTTTGCATTGTTCTGCCAACGGAACCAAAAAGTGTGTGATTACATCTTAATTTCTTATGATATTATCTCAGCTATTTATAAATATATTTCAATGAAAACTTGGGTTCTACTTCATTTATATGTGTGCCAATAGAAAAACGTATTGTTTTTGACCTAGGAATTTTTTGAGGCTACTCCTTACCGTTGGAAATGCAAAATTTAGGAAATTATTTTTTTGGTAAGTAACAAATTTTTTTTACAACAAATTTTTGTGCATGATTACAAAAGTTTTGTTTAATGCATGCAATAGAGTGTACCTTGGGAAGTAAAACCATGAAAACTACATGAATTTTCATCAATAAATAAAAATTCTATGCAATTTTTAGCTAACGTCTACATTTATTTCTAGTAAAATGTGGCTGGGACTGGTGCAGATACCTCAGCGCCAAGAGCTGGGAATCTGGCAGATCCCCACACAAAAATCTTGGGATCGAAAGGGATAGTTTGCTTGAAGAATATAATAAACAAGTTGATTTGTCAGATAGAGGAAGAAAGAGAACTAGAAATAAACAAAACTGGGACAAAAACCGGCGAAAATATGCTAGGAACTGTTCATCATCTAAAAGTAAGCCTACTATTGATTGTAAACATAACCTTAAGAAGGGCTGTTTAGCTGACTCTTTAACAGAAGAAGACGTTATTGATTTTTTCAATAAGATACATAAGCATAAATCTCAAGCAGCTCAAGATAATTCTTTAATGAAATACATTCATACTTCTCAGCCTAAAACAAGACGACCTAGAAAGGAAAACCCTAGATGCCGTAGTGTTGCATCATATTTCATACGTAAAGCTAATGGACCTATTGTTCAAGTCTGTGCCAAGACATTTTGCTCAATAACACAAGTTGGGCGAAAAAGACTGAGCAATTTAAGTAAATATTACAGATCAGTGTTTACAGTTTTATTATTCATACTCTCAGTGCTGGTAAATGTATATTTCATCTCTATCCAGAGTCACAGGGCAAAAGGGAAGTAAAGATGTTTGCCAGATGTTATTTCATTTTGTCAACAACCATTTGCCAAAAGAAGTAGAGAACCTTCAGATCTTTGCTGACTCGTGCGGAGGTCAAAACAAAAATATAAACGTGTTTCGTTTCCTCCACTTCCGTGTGATCAGTCAAAAAAGATTCAAATCAGTGCAATTGACGTATCCAGTCCGAGGATATTCATATACCGAATATGACAGGGATATGGCCTTCATAAAATACAATTTTTGGGCTGAAACTCCACATGACTGGGCCCTTCATTTGTCAGAGGCTAGACAAAACCCAAGTCTTTGTGCCCTTTTCTTGTTGAAGAAATTGATTACACATTTTGGAGAAAGTGAAAAAAGTTTTTTGAGCTGACCTATAATAAGAAGCTTCCTGTTTTTACATGGCCAATACGGGAGGTTAAATAATCTATCTTTATAATCTATGGTGGCAAACATGATACTTTGGGAGGGAAAGGCCATGCGTCCAAGGTAGTAATGCATTTGATGAGAGGAATACTATACAAAGGCCATGCTCTTTACATGGACAATTACTACAATAGCTTTGAACCAACAAGCAAGCTCTTGGCACGAGACATCTATGCAACAGGCACACTAAGGACCGACAGGAAACATAATCCTATCGAGGTTACAAGGGCACATCTGAAAAAAAAGGCGAAACTGTTTCACAGTACGCAGAAGATGTAATGGTGGGGCGATGGAGGGACAAGAGGCATGTTTTATAAATTTCCTCGGAGTTTGAAAACACTATGGTGACAATTGTGAATAAACGTGGCCAGGAGAAGGAGATGCCACTTCCAATATTATACAGTAGGGGAGGGTGGGGTAATGACGGTCAGCGGGTAATGGCGGTCACTTTGATTTCTCGTCAAGTGTATAACGCAGCTTCGAACTGATTAGTGCTGCCACCTCACGACAGTTTTTGAAACTACTACTGAAATGCTCGCCATCTTGCCATTCGCCTTGTGTCCGTTGTGTTAGAAAGACTGTTTTGACGTTTCGTCTTATAAAAAAGTCTATAGTTCAAACCGCTATCAACTCTTAATGTTTAATTTTCTTGGAAAAAGATTGATCACGCAATAACAAGGAAAGCCTTATTATTTATTACGTAGAGTTTCATTATAGTTTTAAGCACTGATATTTAGTTTTTTAGCCTTTGAATAAAAACACGTTGTTGGGGTAATGGTGGTCACCGTGCTCGGGGTAATGGCAGTCACTTTATCGTCTGACCGGCATTCCCCCAGTAGTACCCATATTTTTATTTTATGTTTCAGATGCCCAGAAAATACATAAGAAAAACAGATAAAGCTAAATGGACTGCCGAGGACTTAAAGAATGCAAAATCAGCTATAACAGGAGAATTATCGATCAGAAAGGCAGCAGATCAATTTAAAATACCATTTAGCACGTTGCAAGACAGAATGAAGAGTAGAACTGATTCTAATCCAAGCTTAGGCAGGAAGTGTCCCTCCTGCACATGAGTCAGCTCTAGCTGATCACGCAAAAACGTTATCGAAGATTTTCTACGGTATCACTGCATTGAAGTTAAGACAAATCGCATTTGAGTATGCAGAAAACCCCAATTAAGCCATAGATTTGAAAAAGAAACAAAAATTGCTGGTCTGGATTGGATCTATGGGTTCATGGCAAGAAACAACATTAGTGTGCGAAAACCTGAAGACACTGTAATGTATTGTATATGTATACCTATTCTTCTTATTAACATTTATATTCTTGTTCATCAATTATGTTGGTATTACAAATCATGCGTTTATTTAATAAACGTTACATTGGCGGAGCAAGTCACGCGATCCTACTAACCAATTACATCAAAGCATCATCCCTCTCCAACAAATTAGAGCCTTTTCTCTTTCACTCCATGCTCTTCCAGCAACCGTGTAACACTACGTATTTCTGTGTCCTCTCCGCCGGTGTAAATTACAAGGTCTATTCGAGTCTTATTTCACTCCTTTACAAATTAATAAAATTAATGGTGCAGTGCATAGAAACATTACAGTTTGGTGGCGACATTACAGACACAAGCATTGGAGAAACAAAGAGGAAGTAAATCGGTTTTTTTCAAATTTAGAACAGGCAATTGATAAATACAAGTTTAAAGAAACAAACTTTTGGAACGTAGACGAAACAGGGATCACCACTGTGCAGGACCCTGGTCTAATACATGTACTGGCAAAACGAGGTCAAAAGCGTATGGGTTCCTTAACAAGTTGGAAAAGGGGCAAGAACATCACAGTTGTGTGTGCAATGAGGTCACTTCACTAGGTAACATGGTACCCAAAAACTTAAATTTTATGTGTTTTTGTTTTATAACATAAAATTAATCAGCATTTTTTCCTGAATTCAGTGATACCAAACACTTGTTAGTAAAAAATATATTTCGTGTATATATTAATTAATTACTAAACCCTTACACACATTTTTGGACCGCAGCGCTGCGAAATCGTGTGCTGCAAACAGCTTGGTAGCAACACACTTGTTATATTACTGTTGGTGAATTATTTTGTACTATTTTGTTCTAAAGTTGGTAGCATTGTATTGCTTGTATTATTTTTGTGCAGGTCTCCAGCTATCACTCATTGCAGAATAAGTCTGAACAATAACATAGCCGACCAACCAGTGTATCTGTTATTGTTGTTGTTTATTCGACTTTGAAGTAAAACTAATAAGTTATTTTTAATGTTTAGTGTGTTTTGAGTGTAGTGCTTGTGAAAATGCCTAGAATAAAAGCTTTTGGTAAAAAAGAAGTTTTCTGGAAACATTTACACCAGGCATAAAAACTATCAAAACAGGCCTAACCTGGAAACAGTTAGTAACCCAGCAACAAGTCCTACAAATTAGAGAAGCTCATCTTAAAAAAAACTGAAGTATATAGGAATGATGGGTAAGAATAGTGATTATCTTGCTGGGAAATTTGAAGGAGGTAACATAATCATTGATCTCAAAACTCTTTCAGAACAAATTTGTTGCAATGTTATTTGTAGAAAGTGTAATGCGATAGGTAGCATGAAGCTTTTTGAGGATACAACTAAACGTCAGGGATTAGTTTCAAACTTGGTGCTGTCTTGCTCAGAATCCTCAACAAAGACATCATTTATGTCTTCTCAAAGAACTGAGACCATGCATTTTGAAAACAACCTAAGATTTGTTTACGGCCTAAGGAGTATTGGCAAAGGTCACGATGCCGCCGAGACATTTGTTCTGTAATGAACCTGCCGCCTCCACCTTCTAGGTTTTGCAAGTATAATAAAAGAGTACTAACTGCAGTAGAAAAAGTAAGCAAAACATCAATGTCAAATGCAAAAAGGGAAGCAATAAATGACAATGACGGAAGCAATGATATCACGGTTGCGATGGATGGGATATGGCAGAAGCGAGGGCATACATCATTACATGGGAGTAGTAACTGCCACTAGCCTAGACATAGCCAAAGTGCTGGATGTTGAATGCCTCAGTAAGTATTGTCCTTCATGTAAAATAAATAGCAAAAAAGACCACCCTAACTGTCTAATCAACTATGAAGGTTCTAGCGGAGGAATGGAAGTAGCAGGTGCCCTAAAAATATTTGAGAGATCACAAGAACCCCCTGTGCCAGTCCGATATGTGAACTTTTTGGGAGACGGAGACTGCAAATCTTATGATGCTGTGTGCCAACTAAAGCCTTATGGTGGGGAAGTTACTGTAAATAAATTAGAGTGCATCAACCATGTTGAGAAGCGGATGGGAACACGACTTAGGGAACTACGTAAAGTTTATAAGAACAAACTCCTTTCGGATGGTTAACGCCTCTCTGGGAAAGGAAGGTTGACGGACGCTGTGATAAACAACCTACAGGAGTACTATGGAAAGGCAATTAGATCCAGTACAACTCTTGAAGAAATGAAGCAGGCATGTTGGGCAACTTACTACCACAAGATATCAACAGACGCCGACTCATCACACGGTTTGTGTCCAATTGGTGGTGACTTTTGGTGTAGGTATAATCGGGCTGCAGCTCATGGTCTACCTTGCCCTGAACACACAAACTCTATTCCTCCAGAAGTGATGAAAGTAATTAAACCTGTATATGAAGACCTGTGTAGCCCTAATCTTTTGAAAAGATGCATGCACGGTAACACAAAATTGCAATGAGGCGTTTAACAAAATCATCTGCACCCGGCTTCCAAAAAATAATTTTGTTAATGCAACTACCTTGAAGATTGGTGTTTTGGGACAGAGTAATTTCGTTCAATGATGGTGTATTAGCCAAAGTACAAGTGTTAGAGGAACTGTGTGGAAGAGCAGGGGGAAATTGTGTTGTAGGCCTAAAAAACAGCGATGAGAAGCGTGTGCGCCAAGCCGAGAAAGCATATTTGGACATTCAAAAAAGGGCTAGGAAGGCTAAAAAGACTGCTAAAAGAAGGCTTGAACATACAGAAGAGGAAGATGGACCAAGTTATGGAGCAGGGTTATTTTAGGTATTATTTTGAAAGCTTTTTTATATGTATTAGTAGTAGCCGTTTTAGGTTTTTGCGATTTCCCGAAAACTGATATTTTTTGTCTTTCGGTACATTTTGTAGCCATATTTATGAACCGATTTCAATGAAATTTTTACCAGTTTTGTCTTATGTACATATACAAACAGTATTATGAAGTCAAAATCTCCATAGTAACACTGTTCTTGATTTATGAATTTTTTTATATTTTAAATTTTACAATATTTATTTTGGTGTCAAGTGCTTATTTATAGCCTTAAAATAATTCTGGTTCATAATATTGTAGACACTAGTGTCAACAAATAGGAGTAATTTTTCTGAGTTGATATAACAACTTTAAAAAAAGTTATGTGTACCTATAAACAGCAAATTTAACATGGGCAAGATAGGGAGTACCGTGTTACCTTTAGTGTGTACGAGGCATATTCAAGTAGTTACTAGAGACAGATTGTGAAATGCCAAGTCCTTAGTAAATTAGGCATAAGCGTTGGAAAACATGCAGCTCAAGCTATGAAAGAAGTGGACAAGAGCGACTGCGTAATTCCATCCGAGCGGCTTCAGAAGTGAAGAAAAAAAGCCAGACAGAAGAAAGGCAAACAGAAAGAAAGCTGGAAGACACAGAAGAGGACCCAGAAAACCCTAGCTATGCATCAGTAATGTTTTAGTATAAGATAAGAGTGTTTCCTTAGTAATACAGTCTTAGCCAAACTTTAGATGAAATTTCCCGAAAACTGTTTATCAAATTTGGTGCACACTTTTCACAAGAACTACTTGACGTATTGGACTGAAACTTTTACCAAGGTTTCCTTATATACTAGTGCACACTTTAACGTGGGGATTTTCCAATTGGGTAATTTTTCAAATCGCTAAACATTTTTAAAATAAAAAAATGTTAAAAAGTTGTTTAAAAATATGTGTAACTTAACCCTTTAAGGACCAACCGTCTGGTTTATCGCCGGCGAACTTTTCATATTTTTTGAGATATTTTAATATTCTATATATAATAAATATACTATTTTTCTATTCCCTGTATGTTTCTTACTATGATATCAAATTTTAAACGTCTTTGGAATCATCAGCTTGGAGAAAAAAAAATATTTATGGCCATGTTGCATCGTAATGTTGTCAGCTGTGTTTGTTTACGGCAGCCGGCCGAGAATGTCGAGTTCGCATGTGGTTTGTTGTTCTTCTATTGAGTTCAGCGTATTCAGTTAAGTTATTTTTTTATAAGTGCCTAGGGTAGAGTCGGGTAAGAATGCGCGGTCGGATAAGAATGCGCATAGCTATATTTTTAAGTTGGCAAGCCTGATCAGAGAGAATCTGCTTCCCGCCAATTGGACAGATCACACATACGCCGTTCACAGTCAATAGCTTCAGTTTGCCTGGTTTTACGTTTGTGACAGGTAAGAAATTAGTTTTCGTATTTTCATTGTAATAATATTGTTTTGTTTCTTAGCTATTTGTGTCATTCAGACTAACTAATGATGACTTTCATTACACACATTGTGAAGGCCATGTATTCAGCTCTTAAATGATGTAATTTGGAGAGTTACACTCAAAGTGGGCTGTGAATTTTTTTAGGTTATGTTCATTTTGTGCTGTGCGGGTAAGTTTGCGCATTAATGGGGTGGCCAAGACTGCGCACACCAAATGGTGTGTAAGTATAGCCTCCAACTTATAGTACCTTCATATTATTTGATTTATTATACTGAATAGGTTATATGATACTAATCGTGGGTTTTTAGTTCCAGATATAAAGAATAGGGAAATACACCAGGAAAAACTAAGAGAACATTATTCTTCACAGAAGACAATTTGAATGAAATAAGGACAAGGATTGCCAATGGGGAAAGTAAAAGACAAGTGGCTAAATCCCTTGGTATTTTGGAATCTACTCTTCGAAACCGCCTTAAGAAGGTAAAATGTTGATAAATTGACATACATTTCGGAATGGATTTATTTTTTATGTTGTATTTACATATAATTAATGATTTATGGATGGCTAAGTTTGATTCCTAAATGCATTCCGGAATGTACAAAGCTATTATTTATCATATTTGGGTTTAGATTTTTAGGTAATTGTATAATACATTTCATTAATAGATCTTTTTCCTTTTCAGACTTAAATAACAAAAAAAATGTTTAGGAGCTATAAGCTGTTTATTTGTTTCAGGGAAATGTACCAACAAGTCTTGGAAGATACAAGAATGTTTTTACGGACGAAATGGAAGAGGAATTGGCAAATTTATGTAAAAATTTAAATATGCGTTTCTATGGATTGACTAAGAAGAGAATCATGCAAATTTCCTATCAGTTTGCTGAATTGAATGGTTTGAGTGACAGATTTAATTCTGAAAAGAAGTTAGCCGGAAAATACTGGGTTAAAGGATTTCTCAAAAGACACAAGCTGTCCACAAGAAAGCCTAGAGATTGCAGTCTGGGAAGAGCGATAGGGTTTAATAAGACTCAAGTTACTAGGTTTTTCCAAAATTTGAATGCAGTCTACGAGGAAATAAAATTCCCTCCCCACAGAATATTTAACTGTGACGAATCGGGGCTTTCCACAGTCCCCAACAAAACTCCTAAATTGATATCACTAGTTGGTAAAAAAAGAAGTTAGTAAGGTGACATCTGGTGAAAGAGGTCAAAATGTTACAGTTGTAGCTTGCTTTAGTGCTACAGGCATCTACGTACCGCCAGCTATGATATTTCCTAGAAAACGGATGAAACCAGAGCTTTACGTTGAAGCCCCTGTAGGCACTCTTCCTCTAATTTCTGATAGTGGCTACATGAACTCAAATATTTTTATAGACTGGCTGAAGCACTTCGCTCGCCATACAAAACCCACTGAAGATGACCCTGTTCTATTGCTTCTCGACAACCACTCCACTCATACATCTCTTGAAGGTGTAAATTTCTGTAGAGATAACTTCATAACAATGCTGTCCTTGCCACCCCACGCTAGTCACAAAATTCAACCCCTAGATAAAAGTTTTTTTGGCCCTCTCAAGACAGCTTATTCTGTTGAAGTTGAAAAATGGATGGTAAGTAACCCTGGACAATGTGTAAACCGCTTATCAAATTAGTGGATTGTTTAGAGAGGCGTATAACAGATTGTCAACTATTGAGAAAGCAGTGAAAGGCTTTGGAGCAACTGGTATCTATCCGTATAATCCAGATGTTTTTAGTGATGAAGATTTTTTGCCTTCCTCAGTCACGGATAGGCCCCAACCAGAAATTGATCATCAAGAGGTTTTAGAGGAAGTTGAAAATGAAGAAGGTGGTGATGAGTCCGTTAATGAAACAACAGTTGAAAATTATATATCTCAACCAGGGCCATCTTCCACACTAAGAAGCATCGAAGCAGCCATTGAGATGAAAATGAAACAGAATGAATTGAACGTCACATCTAATGAAAGACAATTAACAAAGGCATCTAGTAATATTGTTTATTTAACTGATTTAAACCGAAAATTCAGATAATAAAACTATTATCGGTCAAAAACTTCTGAAAATTCATCCGTTGCCTAAATGCAAAGTAGTAAAAAGACAAGTGCAAGCCAAAAATTCTGAAATAATATCGGGATCACCGTTCAAAAAATTTCTAGAGGAAAAAAAGGAGCAGGAGTTGCGTGAAAAAGAAGAGAGGCGGAGAATAAAAGAGGAAAAGAAATTAAAAGGTAAAGATGTGAAGAGAAACCTGGATTTGGATGGAGAGCCAAAAACTGCAAAAACTAAGAAAACAGAAGGAAATCGAGAAATGGTAAACGGAAAAGAAGAAGAGACATTTTGTGCAGGTTGTGGTGAAAGCTTTGAAGACTGTTGGGTTCAGTGTGGGCAGTGCGAACAGTGGTGGCATGAGGCGTGTTCAGATTATTACGTAGGGTCAGGACCTTACACATGTGACCATTGCTAGGCCAGGCCACGCACTCTTACCCTCCATTCAGCGCAGTCTTACCCAACCATGCGGTCAAGACTGCGCACATATAAGGATATACAAAAACACTTGTTTTTTTATATTAACATAAAGTTTCAAGTTTTTACTTCATTTATATGTTTGCCCATAGGCATAGAAAAAAGTAATGTATTTTGTATTTTTGTTACTCTTTAACTATAGCATTTATAACAAAAAAGTTGTTAAGTGCGCATTCTTACCCGCCCCTACCCTATTTATTTTGAATAACCAATTGTCTGAAATATGTCAGAACAATTACTGAGGTCCAGTGAAGTTGATCGTGAGTTAGATAAAGAATTGGAATCGGATATATCTTTTGAAGAGTTATTCGATGACGATAGTGATTTAGATCCAACTTACAATCCTTCAACCCCCTCTACATCCAGAAAAGATTTATTTGTTGGTAGGCCTAGCATTAGAACCAATCATTTGCATTCTGATTCATCTGAAGATAGTGATTTAGGTGAGGATAGTTGTAAGAGACGTAAGCTAGTTGAAAATCAACCTAGGCCTAACCTTGCTGCCAGACAGACAAGGCAAGTTCTGAGTGAGAGCTCAGATACTGACGATGAGAATATCAATATAAATAATCAGTCTAGTTATGAAAATGAGTCTAACTCTTGGCAAAAAATTGATGATAAAGAAACTCATAATTTCATACACAGTTTTGCATTTCATGAAACCCCCGGTCCAAAACACTGTAATTTGGACCCTCAGACATCACAACCTATTGATTACTTTCATTTGTTTTTTACTGCAAACTTGTTAAGATTATTTACCAATGAAACTAATAGGTATGCAGCACAAACCTTGTCTAGAAGATGTGACTCTATATCGCCTACAAGTAAGTTAAGAAAATGGGTTCCGGTGACTGTGCCAGAAATAAAAGGATTCATTGCAGTTATTTTGAACATGGGGTTGATACTGAAACCTACAGTAAAAGCATACTGGTCACAGAGTAGTTCTCAGGCAACTCCTTGGTTCAATAAAATGTTTAGTCGCTCAAGATTTGAATCCCTACTTTCATTTTTCCACTTAGTGGATAATTCTAAACTTCCAAAATATAACGAAGAAGGATATGATCCATGTCAGAAGTTTCAGCCACTTGAAGACCATTGCAACAACTTATTCAAACATTACTATACACCCCATCAACAAGTATCAATAGATGAAACATTAATTGGCACAAAAAATCAATCTCAACTTCAGCAATACCTACCAAACAAGCACCACCACCGTTGGGGTATCAAGATGTGGGTATTGTGCGACTCTGTTAGCAAGTATTGCATGAGCTTTTTTTGTTACAAAGGTGCTAAATCTCAACAAGATAGAACTGAAATAAAAGAAAAGGGTCTGGCCTACACTGTTGTTTCAAAGTTACTATCTGCCTGTAACATGTTTGGTAAAGGTTACCATGTGTTTACAGATAACTTTTTTAGTAGCATACCATTAGTTCAAATGTTGTATAAAAAGCTCACATTCCTAACAGGCACGTTAAGGCGGAACAGAAAGGGTTTGCCAGCTGAAGTACTAGGGATATTAGAGCCTGGACAAAAAGTTTATTGCAAAAGTGGCAATACAGTCATCATGGCGTACCGGCACAAAAAGAGCCCAAAAAAACCCCAGTTTTGATCATTTCTTCTGGACCTGAAGTAAAAAATGTTGAAATTACCAAAACAAGGCGAGGAAGACAAACAACTGAAAAAAAACCTGCTATTGTTCACAATTATAAACTGCTATATGGGCGGCAATGATCATTTTGACATGATGTTGTACGGTTATATTGATGAACGCAGAACCGTAAAATATTGGAAAAAGGTAACATTTAATCTTTTTGGTAGAATGGTCCTAAATGGTTACATCCTATATAAAGGCACCACTACTAAGCATGGCATGAAACCCATATCCAGATATCAATTCATTGTTAAAATTATAGAAGATTTGGAAAAAGAACGGATGGATTACCGTGAACTTGACTTGCCTGAAGATGGTGAAGGAGGTAACCGAGCATCAAGGGGCTTAGAAAAATTGCCTGACAAAAAGGAAAAAACTTGCTGGGTTTGTACAAAAAAAGGCAAGGACTACAACAAAAGTAGAAAGAAGACCAGAACTGTATGTTCTAATTGCAAGGAGGGCTGCCACTCTCTTTGTCTTGTGAAACATAAGTGTAAATAGGACTAGGCTAAGGAATTCTAGTCGTTTTGTACATTTTGTAAATAGTGTAAAATGTATAAAAACAGTGTTTTTGATCTGAAGAACAGCCTCATTTTCATATGGGTAAGTTGACTGATATGAATGATATCCTTAGTAGCCTATAAGGTTTTGTATGTTAGGCTAATGCTGAAAAGTGTGTTTTAACCAGTGTTACAGAAAAATTTAATTCATTCACAAACTTTTTATTTTTTATTCCAGGGCTTTTAAATTTTGTACACTTATAGAGAATTATATGTAGAACGAATAAATACATTTCCCACAGGTAATTTATTCTTATTTTTGGTAGTTATTGAAGATCAAACTCAAAATTTTTAATTTTTTTTTTCTTTTTTTAAACAGATAAATTAAATTGTTTT
Source organism: Homalodisca vitripennis (assembly GCF_021130785.1). Lineage (NCBI taxonomy): Eukaryota > Metazoa > Arthropoda > Insecta > Hemiptera > Cicadellidae > Homalodisca > Homalodisca vitripennis. The sequence continues at coordinate 120,276 of NW_025776408.1, forward strand.
TTGCTATATAATGACTTATATTTATTTTTTCACAATGAACAGTTTAATTATAAACATTTTAAGCCTAAAACCAAATCTGTACAGTAATTAGTTATGAAGATATGATTTTTCTCTCAAAACGCTTGAAAAATCGCACATTTTTAATATGCACAGTTCTTGGAGCATGGCCAGAAAAACGAAAAATTTTTCTTTGCCCATGTCAAATTTTGGTCTGGTCCTAAAAGGGTTAAAAAAATATTTTTGTTTAAGCCTATGATAAGTGTACACACACTAGTATGTGTAAAAGCCTGGGTTTAAAATCTCAATTTAATATCTCCAATAGTTCTTGATACAAGTGTGCACCAAAATAGTGAATTTAACAAGCGCGGTATAGGCCCTACCGGGTTCCAGAAAGAAGAGACCGGTAGCAGCATTTCCAAGGAAAGCAGTAATTCAAATGTTGGGAAATTGCAGTACATGTATTAATCTAGTTATTTATTGTATAACCAGAAGGTAAATTAATAAAAAATTGTTTTATTGTATTTATAGGTAATTTTTTTAGAATGCAGTAGGGTAGACCGGGGAAACTCCGCCACTCGGGGTTATACCGCCACCTAGTCTAGTTTACAAACGAACTGCAGCAAGAGATCGTGACAACGCCTGAACTCTAGCAGACAAAGTTAGAAACAGTGCCTCGGGTAATGGTGGCCATTGTTCACGCTGTAAAGTGTCGTGTAAAGTTTACTTTTTAACAAGCTGCATCTTATTTTTGAGCTTCAGATAAGTAAAGGTATGTACCTTATAGTGTTACATTATTCATTTAAGGTAATAATGTACATAGTCTACATGTAATACGCTTCATTTTGATGTATTGAGGTTACACGGGCCCATCTGTTGCAAATTTTCGCCATATTGTCCGCTTGGGGTTATGACGCCATCTTCACCAGGGGTAATTCCGCCATAGTGGTGGTATTACCCCATGCTGCAATGGTGACTAATTTAGATTTTTAATGATTATTCCAGATGCCTAGAGTCCGACAAAGAACCACTAAGAAAGCAAAATGGACCGAACATGATTTACAAGCAGCTATGAGACAGACAGGTTTCTGATGGAAAGTCAGTTAAAAGTGTTGCTTTAAACTTCAACATTCTCAAGGTACGTCCACACCGAACGCGCAGAGCTGCGCCGCGCTGCGCAAAGCATGTGCGCGCCGAGCGGCGCACTTGGTGTGGACGGCGAACCGCGCAGCTTCGCGCACTCGCGAACATCCGCCAACACGATCCGACTGATGGCGGTATTTTGACGAACATCTTTGAAGTTTGTTCGCCCTTGCGCGCTCAGTGTGGGCGGGCATTTGCTCAGTTGTTGCTGCGCGTCGTTTCGGCTCGAACTGTCACTACCTGTGTTTGATCAAAATGGCTTTTGAATGGAGTCGTGAATGCATCGAGACTCTGGTGAATGCTTATCGAGTTCGAACGGAGTTATGGGACCCAAAAGACAATAAATACCATATTAAATAATAAAAAAAGTGATGCCTGGCGTGAAATTGCCAGTGAGGTGGGTTGTGATCATGGAGAGGCGAAATCGAAAATGTCATCCCTGCTCTCATCCTTCCGGCGAGAAAAAGCAAAGGAAAAGAAGACCAAAAAATTCCACTGGTTCAGGTGAGTCCGTGCATAATTAATTTTACACTTTCTGTAGCCCCGTCGAAACCCGATGGATACAGGTATATTTTTTTCTTTTAGTCAGTACTACTAACATTTCTAAAGAAATAATTATACCTTTACACAACTGAATAGGCCCACATTATACATCCTTAACTGTACTTAATTGTTAATGTAAAACACGTGATTAAATTAGAAATTTCAGATTTTTTGTAATGAGTACATGCAGTTTGCACGAAAGCAGTCTTTAAAAACCAAATTCTATGATTGATTTGTCAACTATTTCATGCGAGCAAGAAATTGTGACTATTTTTTTAATTAAAAAATACTTTGTTAGGCTACTAAAATTATCTTATTTTTTTACTCATGGAGCAAATAGCCGCAGTACTGACATGACATCGTTTACTTCCAGGACGTGACCAGTTATATGTGAGCACTTGGTTTGCCTACAAGCTATTTGCATTTCTGAAGGAGAAGGATACACCAACCAATACTTTGGACACAGAAAGTGTAAGTATATGTTTATTAATCTAAATGTATACATGTTTTACAATGCAGTAATATTATCATTTGTAGAATGATGTTTCCACTGTTATAGCCTATCGGTGGTGGTGATTTAATCTAAGAATAAAAGTAAACAAATATTGATATGTAATTTTAACTTCATCAATTACGAGTAATATCTACACAATTATCTCTGTATAAACCTTTAACAAAATGAAACAGTTTTAAATGAGACAAAAAGGAAAGGTATTAAAAATAGCCTATTGGCAATCTCTTTAAGTAGAAACTTAATTATAAAAATAACTTCAATTCTAGATTTAACAATGTTATTTTTTTATTTTTCACGATCAAAACACATATATAAATGTCTGCAAATTCAAAAATAGTATTTCAAAGGGTATCCGAGCACAATTTACTTGAAAATCGCTTAAACTAACATGGGCTGTTATGGCAGTTCGGCTACATACTGTTAACACACGTCACCATGATGCACAATTACAAAACATTAACACATATTTCTTGTCTATATATATAAAAATGAAACTGTTCGTGTGTAAACAGCATCACTCACAAACGGCTGGACGGATTCGCCTAATTTTTTTTTAAATTTGTTCGTCTTGATCTGTAGAAGGTTATAGGATACTTTTTATCCCTTTCCCGATTCAGGATTCCGCCCCACTGGTTACAGAAATACCCGTAAGAAATGCATTGCAGCAAACATATGTTATTAAGTGAAAGAGTCTTTTCAAATTTTTAATCAGCTGTTTCTTTGTAAACATATATAATGCGACAAAAAATATATTTATATATAAATTTCTTTACACTTATAGTTTTAAAGCATAGAGTAAGCTTAAGAGAAACGACAAATTTTGTTTAAACTGTTTCTGCAATCATAATATATAAAAATGAATGTTTGTGGTGTTTGTCCTTTATAGACTCAGAAAACTATTGGACCGATCACTATGAAAATTTGTATTTTTCTATGTAGAAGGTTTATACGCAATGCCCATTGATGTAACTAACCACCAGGCTGTACTGCAAGATATAAAAGTTATCAAAGCGCCTGCACATTATAAACTGCAATTACAACACAGTAGTTACGTATATTAAAATATCCAAATACTATTTGAAGGCAAAGAAATATACGGGCAAAGCTTAAGAGACGCGTGCGAAGCCGCGGGAAACAGCTAGTAGTCTCTAAATATAACCGGCTTCAAATGCCAATATGATTCATAGTGTAGAGCAACCCTTGGCTGAAAGATTTTGGTTTAGGTTTATGCGTAACTTTCTTGCCACGAGACTTGTCCTGTTGTAACAAAGTACTCCGCAAATTCATTGCGAACTGCCTTTGCAACTTCAGAACTTTTACGGGCTTTCTTTATCATACCACGAAGTGCTGTACCGAGGATTTCTTTTCTCCAGTTCCCCTCAATGACAGTGCCATTCGGTAGCTCGATGTCAAAAGTACCGGGAGGAGAGTAGATGTCCCGGGATGTTTCGCTCCTCCTAAAGAAATTGTGCAAAAAGAGAGTTGTAAGCACCACATCTCTAACCTTTTCTGCCTCCAACAGCATCGGTTTTCTTAAAACTCTGAATACAGCTGAAAGAATCCCAAAACTATTTTCTGTGACTCGCCGAGCTCGTGATAAATGATAGTTGAAAATCCTTTCTTTGGATCCATTTTCTGAGACCCCAGAGTTGGGTTTCAAAACGTTTTCATGCAGAGCAAACGCTTCATCTCCTAAAAAAACGTAAGGAACACGTTTTTCACGCCCTGGAAGTGTCTTTGGTTGCGGTGCGTTCAAAGTTTTCCCCTCAATCTTTTTCCACAATGCACAGTTTTTAAATATACCACCATCAGATATACGTCCCTGAGCACCGACGTCAGCAAACATAAAATTGTAGTTTGCATCCACCAGCGCAAACAGAACGATACTGAAGGAAGACTTGTAATTGTAGTATTCGCTTCCGGTATCCCAAGGTGCTTGGATTTTGATGTGTTTGCCATCTACTGCTGCCAAACAGTGTGGGAAATTCCACGTTTCTTCAAAACTCCTTTTCATACTGTAGCCATTCTTGTTGTGAGCTCGGCAGCTGTAACAAATGACATTAAGGTGCTATATAACAGCCGGTGTTATAGTCAGTTATAAGTAAAAAAATTGTTATAGCGAAATTGGTTTTAGATCAATTTTCTTTTTCCCCCAGGTTTTTGTCGAACAGCCTGAAAATGATCCTGATGAAGATGAGGAGGAAGAATCTAATCAATCTGAACCTGTTGTACCATCTGGGAATCAAAGCACGGCAACAGCATCGCCTGCTTTAACATCAAGTCAAAACAGATTTGTACCACCGCAACCCAAAAAGCGAAGGAGAACGGCCATTGACGACCCCCGGCTTGCTCAGGCGTACAAAATCATGGATAATGCGACAAAAACAACTCGTAATGAATGTTCAACATTTGGAGAGCATATTGCGACAAAGCTCCGAAAGTTTGATGACCGTAACCGTAATTATTTGATGCACAAGATTAGTACATTGATATACGAGACAGAAATCGAGGTTGACACTGTTTACACACGTTTCTCCTATGCAACAGAGCGGTGAATCCAGCGCAAGCCGAATGTCTACTCCTAGTCCTTCAACCTCAACTTCCATTGCAACAAGTATAACAGTCCACCTGCCAAGAACCCTATACAAACATTTATAAATGGCTTTGTGGATAGCAATTCAGAAGTTTTAACTACTCTGTAATGGCTAGTATTTAAAATGACAATGAACAATAGTTTATAAAATAGGGCTTGTTTACAAGTTATCTTTTGGGGGAATCATTATGTAGATTATTTTTAGTTTGTTTAATTCACTTTCGTTAGTCTGTTTTAAACCATTTTTGAAAATGTTACAAGCATATTAATATTGTTCATTCTAAAACAATCATGTTCCCAAAGTACAGTTTTTTTATAAAAGTGTTGTAAATTTAAATTTACTGCTTAATAAACTGTATTACTTACTTGTATGTAGTCTCTCAGTGCATTATTCAGAGCCCTGCAAACTTCCATCACAATGTATGAAATACTCTGTTTAGACACTTTAAAAAGGTACATCAAGCTTGTGAAAGAGTCTCCAGTTGCTAAAAAGCGAACAGTTATCGCCAGTCTGTCCTTAGCACTTATAGCTTTTCTATAATTAGTATCCCGTCGAGTGATTTCTGGCCCAATCAAATTTAGAAGATACTCAAAATCTTCAGACGACATGCGGCAAAAATTTTTGAACTGCCCACCAATACGGAGATCATTAACACGTTCGCTACCGATATGTTAAATAAAAAACATAATATATAGACCAGCTGTCCCATATATGCGCCGTACGGTTTTTACTCCTGGACCAGCGTCCCACATATGAGCCGCTCGGGCCCGCTGATACAGACCGACGGCGCATATTTGGGACAGTGTTCTATTGTTACTAATAATATCCTGACAAAATCACTGGTCTATTTTAACGGTTTAATATTTTCGTATCGGTCTCTGGGGGTGTCTGGCGCAAATATGGGACGGTTGGTCTCTGGATAAGTCAAAGTCAATGACCTGTATTTACGGTATATATTTCACTGGTCTCAACAGTATTAGTTTGTGAAATGCTCGTCCGGCCGCGCCACTGCAGCAGAGCACGTGGTTCACTAAGTTGAGGTTATGTTCAGTGAATGAGGTTACGTTCTGTGAGTAAAGTTTACGTACTGTATAAGCTTCTATCTGATTTTTTATGAACATGGAGCCAAATAGAAAACGAAGGCGTGTGTGTACCAACAGTGAGATTGACCGTGAGTTAATTGATAGTGACAGTGACACTGAAATAAGTTCTTTATTTTCATCAGATGGTAACAGTGAGTACATTCCAACCTCTAACAGTAGTGATGATTCTAGTAGTGAAGTAGACCGCAATGAAGTTGTTACTGAAGTAGAGGCACATGAATATGTGCAGAATCAAATAATTTTACCGATGATGTTAATGTACAGTTCGTTGCCAATGAAGTCCACAATGATCATATCAGTATTAATGGTTGTTGGACTGACACGAACAAAGTCCCACTAATTCATGATTTTGTGGGTGAAGAAAAAGTGAATATACAAACAACTGATCCAGTTGAAGTGTTTGGCAATATTTTTGACACCGCCCTGTTAGAAAAAATTGTCACATGGACAAACACCAGAGCTGGAATCATGCGAGGGACACCTCTTTCCAAACATGCTCATCTAAACTTTTGGGAAAATGGTTCTGTTGAAGAATTGAAAAAATTTTTAGGTTTGTGTATGTTGATGGGTAATGTAAACCTTCCATCTATAAAACACTATTGGTCCAAGGACGGCTTATATGAACATCCTATCTTTGGCCGGACCATGTCCCGCAATCGTTTTGAATGTATTTTAAGATGTTTGTGTTTTTATGATCCAAACATAGACTCCACAGAAAATAGGATGCATAAAATTGAGAATGTCCTCAATGATATCTTAGCAAACTCTGTTAGGGTTTACAGCCCTGGGAAGTCACTTTCTCTAGATGAGGCTTATGGTCCTCTTCAGAGGCCGACTGTCGTTTCGGCAGTATATAAAAAACAAATCACACAAGTACGGTATAAAACTGTACGAACTGACAACATCTGATGGATTCATTTTAAATATCATCATCTACTTAGGAAAGGGGACACTTATTGACAAAGAAAAGGGCCACGCCTTTGAAGTTGTGAGAAAGTTAATGCAGAACTACCTCGGCAAAGGCCACATAATGTTTCTCGACAATTTCTACAACAGCGTGGACCTGGCCTAACAGACTAACATGTGTGGTACTCTACAGTCAAATAGAGTTGGGAATCCGCAAGTTGTGGTGCAAAACAAAACTGAAAAAGGGGGAGTGTGTGAGCCGTCAAAGAGGTGACGTTACCGTCATGAAATGGCGAGATAAAAGAAATGTTTTGACTATTTCAACTTCAAATGGCCCCGAGATGGAGGAAACAAGAACAAAAAGGGGAGAAGTGATCCAAAAGCCCAGCATGGTTGTTCGCTACAACAAGGGTATGAGTGGGATTGATCGCAGTGATCAAATGATCTCTTATTATTCCACTCCTAGAAAGTCTCTTCGGTGGTACATAAAAATATTTTTCCACCTGCTAGATGTATCACTGTGGAACAGCACATTTATTTTTTCCAAATTGACAACGAAGACAACCTATCTGAATTTCAGAGACATTATTATAAAACAATACATTCATGTAGAACCCATTCCACGGAAACCTCGCCCCATCCGCTCTTCACAGACGACTCATGCTCCTGTCAAGCTGGAAAAGCGACTGAGGTGCCATGTCTGCCGAGAAGCACACAATACAAGGAAGCAAACCTTTTATGCCTGCTCTATTTGCAAGGACTCTAAAGACAAAACCATTTGGCCTTTGCATGCCAACTTGTTTCAATCTATGGCATGAGAAGTAGGCCCAAACATCCAATTTATCTCAAGTACACTTTTGTTTGAATTTATTTGTAATCTTTGTAATGTAAAAGTTTGATTTATATGTCTTATAAAATATGTAAAATAAACTTGTTCATGGAATAGGTGTGTTTTTTTGTTAAAAATTATCCTTGAATCTAAAGTATTTCAACAAATAAATAGTGGCTCATATTTGGGACACTCGGTCTATGATACCATTTTGATGCTATAGACCGACCGGCTCATATATGCGCCGTAATAAAATAATGCTAAAAACCGCAAAAACAGAAATATACATCAAATATATATATAATTAGGGTTATTACAAAGTATAATAACCTATTTAAACAAAATCTTACCATCGGTCTGTGATGAAGGGCACACACCAATATTAACTTGGTCTGTGTGTAAAGATCGTATTTCTGACGTCGGTCTCTCGTAATAACCCGGCCGGCGCATATATGCGCCGCTCGGTAGCGAACGTGTTAAGCATGGATTCCCCTCCATACGATTCCCAACGTCTCAGTATGGGCGTCACCCAATGACGACATGGTTTTCTCCTTCTTTTTAACAGATCATTATAAATAACAATAAAAAACTGAAGCAGCTGTTGCCGGGTCCATTTTCTACATCGGTGTGATTGTGTAGCCCGCGCAACACGGATCACAGCCGCGCAACTACGAACATGGCGCTCTGTTCCGCGCAGCGCAATATGCTTTGCGCAGCGCGGCGCAGCTCTGCGCGTTCGGTGTGGACGTACCTTAAGATCTACTCTTCGTGACAGATTGAAAAGTAGCAAAACCTCAACATCAGAAATGGGACCACCTGCAGTTTCTAACAAAGATCGAGAAAAAAGATTTGACCACCAGAGTTATCAATCTTGCAAATCTTTTTTTCGGCATTACTATAACGGATTTGAGACGACTGGCTTTTGAAGTAACCGAAGAATTGAATATTAAGCATATCTTTAATCAAGCCACACGAATGGCCGGTGAAGATTGGGTTTCGGGATTTCGCAGAGGAATCCTCAAGTTTCTCTAAGAAAACCATCGGCAATAAGTATTGGTAGAGTGATTGGATTCACTGATGGAAAGACACAATTTTGAGCCTACTCGTATTTTCAATATGGATGAGACTGGAATTTCTAGTGTGCAAAAACCAGGTCATACCATCGCCCCTGAAGGTAAAACATCAAGTTGGAGGTATAACCAGTTGGGAAAGAGGGAGAAATATTACTGTTGTGTGTGGAATAAGTGCATCTGGATCTTATGTCCCACCAATGTTTATTTATCCAAGACGAAGGATGTCTCCACTACTTGAGAGAGGTGGTCCAGCTGGATCAGTTCTCGTATACTTGTTCACACAATGGCTGGTCAAATGAAAAGATTTTCCTCGACTGGCTGAATCATGTCAGGATGACTGTAGATGGGCCACTCTTACAATAGTTAAAAACTAAATAACAAAACATCAGGAATGAAAAACATTACTATCGGCATGACTTAAAATGGACCATACTGGTAATACTTGTAAATGTAACAAAACAGAAGAGCAAACATAATTAACTAAATAACTAGGGTAAATCCAAGATAAATTAGCGTAACAAATAACAAAATATACATTCATAAAATTAATAACATGCACTATATGCGAGCTAAAAGAGAGGATTCGTTTAGGAAAGCGAAAAGCCTCTCAATTATAGCGCCTCGTTGTCACCCAGGAGATCAGTTAACGAAACCTGCAGATTAAGAACGTGAACAGAGCGTAGGTTAAAACACTTCCTTGCGAGATACCATTTTCTTGAATGAGAGGATCGGAAAGTTTTCCCAAGTTTTACTTGGATAGTTCTGTCTGACAAAAGATCATTTATGAATTGTAACAGGTCAAATTACGACATTTGAATATTCGCGGGGAATTGGCAGACTGTGACGTCAGTGAATCGGCAGACTGTGACGTCAGTGAAATCACATGTTGTCGGAATTGAGATTTATTTAATTAATAACGAAGAAATATATTAAACTTTATACGGGAAAAGATTTGATTAATTAAAATGAAGTAAACATAACCAAAATTCGTGTTTTACAAAAAAACTAAATAGGAATTACGCAGAAAAGCCAATTGTGGGATAAATGACTTGTATATTGATGACGTCATAAAGCACATGTTGCTAAAATTTTAAATAAAAAGCTTTGAAAAAATAATAAAAAGAAAATAGAAAGACTTAAATTGATTAATTATAGTAAACGTGATAGATTTCGACAATTATAAGAAAAGAATCAAATTATATTTATTCGTGAAGACGCTGATTTGAACGGGAGAGGGGATGAGTATTGTTTTGAATCGGTATGTGTAGTTTTATACGGAGATTCCGTCTTCTCTTTCCAGACTTGAAGCAAGGAGGTTGTGTGGATTCTCCTGAGATAGTAGTGGTGAAATTAATAGGAAACTGTAATATGGTGTATTGAAATTGTAATGAAGGATGGGATATTATGTTAGACTCTTAAATTATCAAAGCAAGGTGAGTGGAATTATATATGTATGGACAGTGTAATATGGAATAAATTAACGTCAAGGTCACTTGGTTTGACTTTTCTTTGAGTATCCCATTTATAAAAAAGTGTGATAGGAACTTTAATGGAGTGCCACTACTCAACCTATTTAAAAACCTGAGATAGACATAGACTTGTTGTTGGTGACAAACACCCCAGACATTTAAATTTAATAGTAATTTGGTATTAAGTTGGAATAGTATGAGTTAGCTAACACGAAGTAATTTACATCACCAATGAGAGGGAGCACATTTTGAGTAGTGATTGGGAGAGGATTGGGACAGCAATTTGTTTATCTGGAAGGTGGCAGAGTTTCAAGCAGTACCAAGGGAACGCAGCTAGCTTTGGGCAGATTTTGAGCAAGATGGCGACCAACACCATCCGGAGCAAAATGGTACAGCAACGTGGGACTGGTAACAAAAAGCGCACAACTACATGGGGCGTCAACAACACTAAAAAAAACCGACACAGCAAATTGACACAACTACGACGGGCAGATCTCGCGACAAATTGACGCAGTCAACGTAGGGCGATCTACAGCAGAATGCTGCCATGTGACCACCAACACTCCAGGATATTAATTAATTTATAATACCTCTTCTCCATGCAGTGCCATAGGCTTTGGACGAGTCAAAGAAAACAGCAGCTAAGTGTTTTCTTTGAAGAAAAGTGTTTAGAATGGACGTCTCCAAACACAACAGATGGTCAGCAGTAGACCTGCCCTGCCGAAATCCCACACTGAGCAGACGACAGAAGATTGATTTGTTCAAATACCACACAAGCCTTCTATTGACCATTCTTTCAAAGACTTTGCAGAGGCAACTAATAAGGGATATAGGCCGATAGCTAGTTGGAGACGCTCTATCCTGACCCGATTTATGTAGAGCGATAATATGTGAACGACGTCACAAATGTAGGAAATACATTTTCAAAGTAAATTCTGTTGTATAAAGTTAATAGGTCTTCCTTAATTTCCTCCGTCAGGTTCCACAACATGGCATAATGTATGTTGTCAGGACCTGGAGCGGAGTTTGCTGTAGCCTTAATGGACAAATCGAGTTCATTTATGGTGAAGGTAAGGTTTAAATGAGTGTTGTTATTTCGATTTAAATTAATAGGTAACCATCCTGAGCAGCTTCAAAATGTTGAAAGTCGAGGCAATACGATGACGTCTTTGAAACTTGCTCAAAGTGAGTCGCAAACAAGTTGGTAACTGTTTGAGGATCTGTCACTATAATAACACCACGACGTTCTAGACCAATTATGGAAGGTGGAGAGGGCCTGCTGCAAACTGAGCGTAGTTTTCTCCAAAGTTCGGACGTAGTAGTGGTTCTATTTATTTTGTCAATGTAGTCTAACCAGGATTGTCGCCGACTCAAGCTGAAAACTTGCCTTGCCTTTGCTCACGATCTTATGTTATTTTCAAGATTTTGTGCCGTAGGACATCTCTTGAGAAGAGGATGAACTTTAAATGTTAAAGAAGATCTATATCCATCTCGCTCCATTGCATGTACATATGACAACCTCTGGTACTATTGAATAATGACAAATGTTGCCAAAGAAGATGGAGATGTAATAATAAAGTTTCTTCACCCAGAAGGACCATCCCATTCTTTTCACTGGCCCAGACGAAATGATGTATGTGACGTACCAATTCCACACAACCTTGCAGTGGTTGAGCCTCCACACACCTCAACGAAAGGACTTACCAATTTCCACCAGAGTGTACCAGGTTAGTTGAAAATATATTCAAACAAACAAAACAGATCATTAGCTTGCAAATCTTTTCAGTGAAATAGGTCTAATGATATTTTGTCATTTTGTTTTTATAACTACAGTTTTCGGTATACTTAATTCGTACGTAAATATTAAAGTTTGTATTTTAATACTGAACCTATAAATCATATCTGAAATCAAATATTTAAAATTCACATTGCGTACTATTAAATATACTTTTCCAAATTAACAATTACTTCTACGTTAAAAAGGGTGCTAAAAGTGCATAAGATAATGCAGCACAAAAGGAGAAGGGGTAGGCATTTTCGGTAGTCCAGAGGCTTCTTTAGTCAGATAACTAGATCAATAAGGCCATCATGTGTATGTCGACAACTTTGTTTCTTCAGTGCCATTGGCAAAACACCTATAAGAAACCTATAAAGAACCTATAAGAAGTTTTTACCCGCAACCGTAAATAACAAATGTAATTTTAGTAAAACTTGTTGTACCATGAAATAAGAATCTTCTGAGCTGTGGTTATAGGGAAAGGAAAGCCAGAGAAAAACAGGTTCTACTTCTCTTCTCCAAGTCCCAATCAACTGAACAGAGGTGAGGAAAAAGCAGAAAGAACGCAATAGGAAAAAGGTCGTAAAGAAACCAGGCATTATTTTAGACTATAATAAGTATATGGGGTTGTTGGTGAGACAGACATGATGATGTAAACGTACCAGGACAAGCGGAGCACTGAACATTTTAGAAGAAGCTGTACTTTTGTATATTAGTAGAATATACATACCTTGACATATCGAACCTCAATATATCGAATTCCTCGATAAATCGAAGTTTTGTCATTCCCCTTGAATGTCCCATTTACTTCAATGCTAATTTTACCTCTACATATCGAAGATTTCAAGTAAATAACCTCAATATATCGAGGTAAATATTTTCGCCAATAATTTTGCCTATTTTTTACCTCTATATATCGAAGTTTTCTTATAATTACCCCAACATATCGAAGTTTCAGTTCATCAACGAAACGAACTTTAAGGCCGGTCCACACGCTCCGTTTTGCACAACGTTTTGTCTGCGCAGTTCAAAACGTTGCAGATAAAACGTTGCGTGTGGACTGGAAAACCGTGCAGTTTTGAATCCATTTGGAAGACGGTACAGTCTTAGTAAAACTGAGCCAGAGAGCTCAGATTTCCTTGAACTGCGCAGGCAAGTCGGCGCATGTGGACGGTAGCACCGTTTTCCGATCCGTTTTGCTACTCAGTTTCAATTCGTCGGGCGACAATGGCTGACCTTCGGCAATGTTCTAGGGAGTTTTTAAACTGATTTTATTGCTCTGTATGAAAGTTTCCCGTGCATTTGGCGTGTAAAATCAAAAGAATACAGTGACAGGGATAAGAAGGCGGAGGCGTATGAAATTTTAGCTAATAGATTTTAGAGAAATTGATGTAACGGCAAACCGGGAGACAGTTGTGAAAAAAATAAAATTCATTGAGAAGCGTGTACCGAAAAGAATTGGCTAAAATAAATAAATCGATTCGATCTGGGGCTGGAGAAGACGAAATATACAAGCCATCTCTCTGGTATTTTTATTTGTTACATTTCCTGAATGATCAGGAGACACCAAGGCAGTCTAGGAATACCATGGAGGAAAATGAAGACTCGCAAATTGACGATCCACCAGAACAGGTAAGAAAAAAAGTCCTTTATGTAATCACTTTATTAATTTATTTAAATACACCATTAATTGTTTAAAGTAACAAAAAATTTCCTTTATGAACACTTTTTAAAATTTACTTAAATAAACCATTAATTATTTGAAGTTATAAATTTATCTTGCCAAGGGACAGACCCCTCATTGTTAAAATACTCTTTAAATTGATCTCTGACCACGATAGCATTGTTCAAAAAACTGGCCTCTTGTTCCACGCTGCAGGTCGTGTAATAATTCTGGGTCACATCTTTCACCTAATTCAAGAGTACATTCAGAAATATTTTCCCGATCCATACTTTCAGGAGGGGTATAGTTTTGGGGGGACCTTCTGCGCAAAAAGTTGTGTAAAACGCAGCACGCAAGAACTACAATATCAACGTTGTTCATATTCAAATTAATATTTGTGTGAAAAATTCGAAATCTTGAAGCCAAAATTCCAAACGTGTTTTCAACAACACGCCTCGCCCTAGATAGGCGGTAATTGAAAATTCTTCGCTCCCTTGTCAATGTTTCTCGTCGATATGGTTTAATAAGTTCTGGACGCATAGCAAATGCTTCATCACCAACAAAAACATATCCTAACACTCTGTCTGAACTTCCAATGCACCAGGGTTTTGGAATTCTCAAATCTTTGTTAACGAGCTTTTCATAGAATTTAGTGTTATTCAATACTCCTCCATCGGAGATCCTACCGTTTTGTGCCTACATCAAAATACAAAAATTCGCATTTGGCATTGGCTATTGCCATAAGAACAACACTGTGGGTTTTTTATAATTGATATCCACTTCCAATAATAGTATCCACTTCCTTTAGGTGGCACAATCCTAATATGTTTTCCGTCAGTTGACCCCAAACAATGAGGGAAACTGCCACATTCTTTCGAACTCAGCTGCAACTTCCAGCCACTCCTCTTCAGTCTTGGGAAACTGAAAAAAAGGAATAAAATATCTTGAAAGCAAATAAAATAATTAAATTTATTGTAACTTAAAAAAAAATAATAATAATTAAAATTACAGAGATCGATAATTGTTTATTATTTCCATGTGGAAGAAGATGGGCATGAAACTGCTGCTGACGGTGGACGCAGTGAAGCGGTTGCTACTCCTCTTTCCGGAGCATCTACTTCAAGATCGCACTCTTCAACTCGTAAGAGAAAGGCAGCTACAAATGATGATGGCACAACTGACGTTATGGAGTTGGTAGGAAAGAAACTCGAGTCGCTACAGGCAGAGGATGCTTTTCAGGTATTTGGAAAACATGTGGCTAATAAACTCAGAGACGTCTCTACTTCACAAAACAATATCGCTCAGAAACTAATTTTCCGACGTTTTATTCGAAGCGGAGTTGGGTACGCTTACAAGAAATTTTCAAATTGTTAATATGGCTAGCCAGCGACAAGATGATTGTAATTTAACGAATTGGCATCAACAGAATATGCCCCAACATTTGAGAATGCCAAATACTCATTCTTCACATGTTGGACAATACCACTCCTTCTCACAGCCTATGCCACGTAACTACGTCCCAGAACAACTTACACACCCTCAGGAGTATGAAACAATTGGGCAAACTCCGACAGTTTCACGCATCATCCCACAGGAAGGTGAACAAGATCAACAGACACAAGCCAGTCAAGGCCTTGCCCACTCTTCCGCTGCAAACTACATGTCAACATTTCAACCAAACTGAAGTACTAGCGTGCATTTTCGTTCAGCTTAGCCTAACTTTTGTGAAACACTAATGTTACTTTTAAGGTTCATATAAATCTTTTATAGACAATAGCATTATGATATTATCAATATTGTTATATGATTGTAATTAGCAATGCTTAATAATAAAATAAACAATTAAATAAATAATTAAATAAATTTTTACTTACCTTCAAGTATTCATTCTTCAGCACCTTGTAGATAGCTTCACATTTTTCGGGAATGATTTCACTTAACAATTGTTTCCATATAATTGCTGTGAATTCCAGGTCTTTGTAACTTCTACCAGTTGCCAAAAATCTTAAAGTTGCTGTTAGCCTTTCATGTGCTGATATTGCTGTTCTCATACAAAAGTATTTTCTTTGTCGATATGCGGTGTCACCAATTCCAATAAATAAGTATATGTGTCAATGTCCACTCGCAAGTAGTTCCGCCAATCATTAGGTTCATCACGTAATAATTTGATATGGTAAAAGTGCTGCCTTTTTAGAAGCCACTTCCGCAACCACTTTGAACGCCGGGTACTTCTGAGATGTTCCAATCTTTTTTTTTAAACAATACACATCGCGAAAATCGACCAGAGTAGTACCTCCTCCATGGCGATCTCTCACAAAACTGAGCAAAATATACGGATATGTCTGTGCCGTGTGGACGCTCTGCATATTGCAAACGTTTTCATTCCGTCTTAAGACTGCGCAGACAAAACGTTGTGCAAAACGGAGCGTGTGGACCGGCCTTTAGTACTGTATTGTCGTGTTGTGCAAACGAACAACCATCAAAGTAGAGTAGGTACCGTATTTTTCATGTCGAGACTTGAAACCCCCACCACCGACACTCCTTTGTTTTCTGTAGACGCCAGTGGTGGATCACCACTCCACCCTCAGTTTAATTTGGACGTTACCGCGATTAGTGCGAGTTGAGGTTATCTTAGTGAATTATTGTGCGTGGCAGATTTTCAACTGTGACACTGTTTTGTTTAAAAGTGCGATGGCAAAACGTAAAACTCTATCTTATCAAGATAAAGTTAAACTTATAGAGACTGTGGACGCCGGGAATAAGAAAAAAAGTGACATTGCAAAGGAGTTTTGGTATACCAGCGAATACTCTCTCGACCATATTGAAAAATAGAGAAAAATATGAACGCCAAGGAACTTCGTGCAAGAGAATAAAAGGACCCGAATTCAAGGACGTAGATGAAAGTGTTTATCAGTGGTTAAAACAGTGCCGTGATAAAAACCTTCCTGTAAGTGGCCCAATTTTAAAAGAAAAAGCAGCACAGTTTGCTGCGCAATTAAATAAACCTGACTTTCGAGCAAGCAACGGTTGGCTCCAAAACTGTAAAAAAAAGAAATGAAGTGATTTTCAAAAAGGTGACTGGCGAAAGTACGAGTGTCGATGACAATGTTTGCACAGAATGGTCGCAAAAAACTGCCTGATCTTGTCAAGGGATACAAACCTGACGATATTTTTAATGCCGACGAAACAGGTCTTTTTTACCAGTGTCTTCCTGACAAAACTTTAACTTTTAAAGGTGACACTTGCCACGGAGGTAAGAATAGTAAACAAAGAGTTACATTGCTGCTTGGAACAAACAAATTGGCACCGTGAAGCTTAAACCATTGATGATAGGAAAATCTAAAAATCCAAGGTGTTTCAAAGGGGTTCAAAGCTTTCCAATGGACTACACATCAAACAAAAAGTCATGGATGAACTCAGGGGTTTTTGAGAAATGGGCTAACGGACTTGGACAGACAAATGAAGAAAAAGAAGAAAAAATACTCTTGTTTATTGACAACGCTACTGCTCACGGTGACATCCCAAAAATGAAAAACGTAAAAATTGAGTTCTTACCTCCAAACACCACATCCAAGCTACAGCCATTGGATCAAGGAATAATTAAGAACTTTAAAGTTCATTACCGGAAGGAAGTTGTACGCCTCTTCCTTCGTGACCTCGAGGACAAGAACCCTACAAAAATAAGCATACTTGATGCAATGTGGATGGCTTCTAAGGCGTGGAACAATGTTACCGAAAATACTATAAAGAACTGCTTCAAGAAAAGTGGCTTTAAACAGCAAGTTGACGAAGAAGAGGAAAGTGTTGTAGAAAACTGTTCAATTGTTGAAACGGATAACGGTGAACTTGCTAGTCCTGTACTGTGGAGACAAGTGACTCAGGCCCTTACTTTGGAAGGGCTGTCTTTCGAAGACTTTGTGGCCGTCGATGACGAGCTTGCTACTTGCGGCCAATTAAGCGATGCAGACATTATTGCATCCGTTTCCAAGGACACGAGTGTAGAAGACAGTGTAGTCGAGGACGGCGAGGATGATGACGACAACGAAGTCGAAACGCCTGACCCCACCCTTCGCGATGCCCGGTGTGCCATCAACACGTTGCGAAGTTTCCTCCAAAAGAAGACGTCTATGGATGACAAAATAATCCAGTCTTTATCCATTTTAGACGACGCGTTGGACAAAGTGACTTTCACAGGTAGACAAACTACAATTTCAGATTTTTTTTTAACAACAGTAAATAAGTTTTGCAAACTCTTTATAACATGTACGTAAGCCTACATTACAGTAGCATTTTAAACATTTAAAATACAGTACAGTAGAACCGTATTTCAGACTTGTGTATTTATACTGTACAACATAACTGTTTAAGATGTTACAGTATTTCATATTCATATTTATGTAATAATATTACTCTATACGTTTAGTTAAAAATTAAATAAATTTAAATTGATGTATGGTGTACTTGTTATAATTTCTTATTCAGATTTCCCGATAAAGTAATGTACGATACTTAATTGTACTGTACAGGGTTGTCCAAAAATATGTTACCACTTAAATGGTATTATATAATCATTAAGTTTTTGTTGTTGCAGATTAAATATGGCCACCCGACTTACTTTGGAAGAGAGAAGAAAGGTAGCAGCTTGGATGGAAGTATTCGGATCTCCCTCAGTTGTAAGAAACAAATTTCAACACAATGGTTTCAGAAGGATCCTCCAAGTCGTTTAACTATCCGTCGAATTCATGAGAAAATTTGAGCGCACAGGGGCTGTGACCAATGATTGTAAAGGGAACAGTGGACGTCCCAGAAGTATTCGAACGGGAGATAACATCATAAATGTTCAAGGCACAATTATTAATAGCCCAAAGAAGTCAAGTACGAGAGTAGCAATGGAAACCGGAATCGCGCGGACTAGTGTTTTAAGAATTCTTCACTTAGACCTGGGAATGAAGCCGTACCACATTCAAATGGTACAGGCGCTTTCTGATGCTGATAAAATTGCTCGTGTACGAGCTGCAGAAGTGTTCTTAGAAATGACGAACATAGACCCTAATGTTGTGTTCTTTATGTCGGATGAAGCCACATTTCATGTCAGCGGCAATGTGAATAAGCACAATTGCGTCATTTGGGGTACATACAATCCCCATGATCGAAGAGAGCACACACGATCCTCTCCGAAAGTTAACGTATGGTGTGGCATTTCGAAGTTTGGAGTACTTGGTCCATATTTCTTTAATGCACAGACTGTAACGGGAGATTCTTACCTAGACATGTTGCAAAATTTTGTTGTAGACAATCTTCCCCTACGTATCCTAACATCTGGTTACTTTCAGCAAGATGGTGCACCACCGCATTATTCCTTAGCGGTTCGAAATTACCTGGATGATACATTTGGTAGACGCTGGATTGGAAGAGCTGGACCATTGGCGTGGCCAGCACGGTCACCAGACCTGACTCCATGTGATTTCTGGCTATGGGGAATGGTGAAAGAACGTGTGTATGCTACAAGACCTATTGACATTAATGACCTTAAAGAACGCATAACCACGGTTGTCCGCTCCATACCTAAGGAAATGTGTGAACGAGCTATGGTCAGTATGGTGAAAAGACTTCATAAATGCATTGAGAACGAAGGAATACAGGTGGAATGAGTACATTAACTTCATTTGGACTTGTAAAATAGTGTGTGTTATTATGTTAATAAAATAAAAGTGAAACCCATATAAGTGGTAACATATTTTTGGACAACCCTGTATTATTGTAGTGGGTGTGGACCTCTATATATCGAAGTCTTTCAGAGTTAACCTTGATATAATGAATAATACAACAACAGTTGTAAACCTCTATATATCGAAGTCTGCCCCAAACAGCCTTGATATATCGAACCTCATTAATATCGAAATTCTTGATATATCGAAGTTTTGTAAATTCTCTTGAGGTTCGATATATCAAGGTCCTACTGTATAAGGGGGTTTTTGCGTCGTCTAGAGAACAATGGTGGAAGGAGGAAGAGGTCAACGGTTCAAAGGAAGAGGTCAAGGGTCAGTCACGTGACCGCCGCCATCTTGAATCGCATGACTGGTGGGAAGGTCAAAGATCAGGCACGTGACATCTGCCATCTTGGATCACGTGACTGGTGGGAGAGGTCGAATGTCAAGAACGTGATTGCCGTCCCCCTCCCTGATGGGAGAGCGTACCGCCGTCGCCCCACCCTACGAGAGCTCCGCTTTCTTAAATTTACTGACGTCCCAGAGACGAGGGCGAGCGGGAATGTTCCCCACACCAGTCACGTTACAGAGCGGCGAGAGGTGCCTATATAAGGCCTCACAGTCGAGTTACACACCACTGTGCGCAGCAAGTGGTAACTGTTGTTCTGTTAGAGTGCATTGTGCGACCCTCACTTTGTGATTATACTGTACAGTGATTGTGGCAGTGCCGGTTACTAGGTAGACGATAATGGCTAGTTCCAATTGTGATGTGTGCGGTGTATTGGTGTCCAAGGTGAATATGGCGCTGCACCGCAACACCATAAAGTGTAAGATAGCGAGTCACATGCAAGTACCATGTCCTGTCACGGATGTTAAAAAGGAATGTGAAAACTGCAACACATTAATGAGTGAAGTGATTAAAACGTAGCAACTTCATAGTAGACACTACAGTGTAGTGATAGCTTTATCTCAAACTGGAGTGATAAAACACGCGCTAACACTCCGTAGTTGCAACTACCCTATTCTATAAAAATTGGAGATACAACTACGGGTAGATACAACTCTAGTGTAGATGCAGCTACTTTTCATGTTCAGACTTGTTTCCCCCACTCCGCACTCTTCCAGTCTGCAGCGGTGAAGTGCGGCGCAGGCCATACAGACAACTCACGTGCCGTTCTGAGTCCGTGTTCCTGTTACCACTCGTGTTCTCTTGCTTATCCTGTTTATAGGTATCATGACATCATCTGAAGATGAAGGAGACGTTGATAAGAAATTGGTTGCGGATAGGGAGCTATTTGTAAAAATATTATCAGAAAATACTGTGTTGTTGGAAAAGTCAAGGGTTCCCAAAGTCTTATTAGAAAAGAAGAAAGCGTGGGAAACCTTGTGTTCTACGTATTCCCAAACTACAGGAAATGAAGTAAATGCTACTCAAATGAACAAAATGCTCCAAAATATGAAAACAAAAATAAAAAAGAAATCTGATGTGAAAGCTACAGGAAATAAAAAAATTAAACTACGTGAGTGGGAAAAAATGCTTTTGGCATTATTGGGTGAGGCTGAAAACCCAGTTTTTACAAAAGTACCAGGCAGTTTTGCAGCTGGAGCATGTCAGTCAACCTCAGTAGAAGCGACAAGAAATGACAGCAGTGACGAGTGGAAAAACTTAGCTGCAGCCGCAATCGCAATAACTACCCAACCTCATGAATCTGAACCTGAGAAAAAAGTTGAGAACTCAAGCTGACAACTCGTATACAAGGCCCGCAAACAAAAAACTATTGGCATACGAAACAGGTGAAACAAAAGATTTGAATACGCCGCAACTACAGAGACTTGTTCTCTTGCAACAGTTAGAATTACATAAAATTCAAATTGAAAAAGAAAAAATTGAGTTACAAAAGTTGAAAGGAGGAACAGTTGAGAAAGAAACTCAAACTGATGACTATTCATTTAATCTGATGTTTAATATGTAACTTAGCGGTTAGTTAAACCCAACTCCAGTTACCCAATAATAAACTATCCTTATCCTACAAAAAAAAAAAAAAAAAAAAAAAAAAAAAAAAAAGATTTATAGGCTTACATGGCATGAATGCACCACGTACGTTATGTGCATGCCTGCCAACAGTGTTCATTGAGCTGTGAGTTATGTCAAAGGCCCTGCACATTTGTACTAGGCCTATGGTTTTATTTGTATTTGTATGGTTGTATTTTAATCTAGGTTTTCAAAAAAGTCTCTTTACTTTTTAACAATTTTATTTTTTGTACAATTTACTTACATTTAAATAAAACCCAGCATTTCATTCCGCTTCTGTTCGCCACGTTGTTTTGTTGCTTGGTTTTCGAACACTTCTTCGCCTCCTTCATCCTCGTTACACCCATCTTCATTCGCGTCGTCTTCAAAATTTAAAGGATCTCTGAGGTGTTTAGCTACATTGTGCAGCACAGTACAGGTGACAATTACTTTTGGTACTCTGTCTAGAGACAATCTAACACAGTTGCCAAGTAGTAGAACCTCGGTTAACCGAGCCTCGCTTAACCGAGACTCCGGGTTAACCGAGGCCGTCCTCGGACGATTTTTTTTATTTTAAAAAGCAAAAGAAACACGCACAAACTACGTACAGTAATGAGCGTTTGGGTGCTCCTTTTATCGCAATACGCACGCTAGCCTGCAATGCGTTAAAACTACTGTACAGTAAATTGTTGGCAACTGTTGTGTTTTCCTCGGCCAAATATTTTGCGTAGCTTAGCGCTTATCTTTGCCGAATGCATACGGCACTGTCACCCGACACCGCTCGCCAGAGCAGCTGCAGGTGTTGTAACCCGACACCGCTCGCCGCCGGACCAATGCGAACTGGTTTCAATGCCGAGACGCGACTGAGCCACTCGCTCTCCCCCACCACCCCGATTCGACTCCGTAGCTTATTGCGCATCTAGTGGGCTGTCCTTGGTGTACAGCTTCAGCTCGGATGTGTTCGTGCATCATCGGTCTGCCCGAAGACGCCATTTCGTCTCAGTGGCAGTCCTTTGTTTACTTTTACAAGTCAAGTGTCTATCACTGTTTTTTTATTGTGTGTTTAAGTGCAGTTACAGTAGGTGTAAATGAGTGCTAAACGCAAACGTGTCGTTGTGTCCTTAGAGACTAAACTAAATGCGATTCGTCGTCTGGACAATGGTGTGAGTCAATAAGAACAGTCGCTAAAGACTTGGGTGTTGGTGAGGTTACCGTCGGAGATTGGAGGAGGAAGAGGGCTGAGTTAGAAAAATGGGGTGCTCAGAGCTTAAATTCCAATTGCAATTCAGAGAGAAAAACGTTTAAAAAGTGTGAGTATGAAAAAACTTCCGAGGCTTTATTCTTATGGTTTTCGGAAATGAGAGCAAGGGGAAGTCCAATAAGTGGGCCTATTTTTGCAGGCAAAAGCGCTAGATTTCCATAAAAATCTTTTGGCGATGGCGATGAACCTTTTACCGCTAGTTCCGGGTGGTTAATGCGATGGAAGAACCGTTTATGGAGTGCGGCAAACTTAATATATCTGGGGAAAAACTTTCAGGTAATGAAACTGATGTGACAAGTTTTTTGAAGAAAAAATAAGAAAAATTGATTTTGAGTGAGGGTCTTACATCCGATCAAATATTCAACTGTGATGAGACAGGCCTTAACTTCAGAATGTTGCCCTCAAAAACTTTAGCCAGTCAGCAGGAAACATCAGCTCCTGGGTATAAGAAATCTAAAGATCGAGTTACAGTTTTTAGGATGTGCCAAATGCTGCAGGAAGTTTGAAACTCAAACCAGTTGTAATAGGCAAGTATAAAAAAGCCACGTGCTTTTTAAAAATACTAATGTGGACACATTTCCCAGCACATACAACAAACCAGAAAAACGCATGGATGGACTCGCGTGATTTTCAAACAATGGTTTTTTTGAGGAATTCGTTCCAGTCGTTGAAAGCTTTCTTGGAGAACAAAAAAACTCCCTCGCAAGGCCCCTTCTTATTCTTGACAACGCTTCGTCCCATCCAGATGCTGATGAGCTAGTCAGCGATGGCATTAGAGCCTTATTTTTGCCTCCAAACGTTTACTGCCCTCATCCAGCCTCTAGACCAGGGAGTTCTAGAAACTTTTAAGCGAAACTACAAAAAGAGGCTGCTTAGAAATCTACTGGAGAAGCTAGAGGACGGGCTGGGTGTCACTGATGCTCTCAAGTTAATCACAATGAAAGATGTTTGTCTACTGGGTGTCAGAAGCTTGGGATAACGTTTAGGGAGGACACTATAAGAAGGTCATGGGCGCAAACTTTTCGGAATTGAAAAGTGCAAGCCGCCAAGAGACAGCTGCTCCTGAAAACCAGCCAAGAGCATGTCCTCCTGAAAATGAAGAGCTTGTGAATCTTTGTAACCACCTTCCAGTGGCTGAGCCCATCAGTGCAGAGGACATCAGTGAATGGATCAATGGAGATGAGGATCAGGCCCTAACTGATGACGTGATTATCCAGATGCTCAACCAACCAGAAGATGATGACAAGTAAGTTTTTGATTTTTTATTTATGCAAAATTTTAACATAAAAACATAATCCAACATCAATTTTTTGAACACAACTACAGTATATTTGTTACACTTTAGTTAAATGTTGCCCATTCATCAATCCAAAACTAATTTCATACCAATTCCAACTGCTTGCCTTTTGATTGCGTTACGGTTACGTAAAACAAAAGTTTTTTTTTACAGCGATGAACCTGATGGGGCGACTGAGAAAATATCACATACAGAAGGTCTAAGAACGATCGAGGGAGCACTGGCCATACATTGAACAACAAGAAACCGCAACAACAAACGATTTAGTTTGGCTGCGACGCTGGCGCAACAGGGCGGCTAGCCTAAGATCCTCTAATCTAAGTCAAAAAACAATAACTGATTTCTTTGGGAAAAAAGATTAGCTTACTTTGTTTATTTTTGTACAATGTACAGTAAATTTAATTTTCATTTTCTTTGATTTAATTTTGTAAACAGGAATACTGTACTGTAACTAAACTTCTGTACATTGTGTAGCCTATATCATACGTATTCAGTTGTGCAATAAATTGAGTGTTATATTAAAACAGTGTTTAGTATTGTGAGTGTTACCGTTTCCTCTCACGTTTTATTGCGTTACTAATAACATTTTCTTGTACTAATAAGAAACTAAACAACAGTTCAGTTAATAACTTTTGTTTCATGTTTTAGTATAATCTTGAGCTATTTTTTAGCCCCGGTAACGATTTTTAGGTTACGTTCCGTGTTATCCGAGGTTCGCCGTATCCGAGGTACCCTCGGTCCCCAATTACCTCGGTTAACCGAGGTTCTACTGTATCGGGAATCTCTTCTTTAACTGTCCGAACACCCTTTTCTGATCACCACCCTTTCCTTTGCATGAACACACGATTAAATCGACGCTGAATATCGGTTTGAGGAGGTTTGAACGGGGTGATTAACCAAGGAGAAATTACCATAGCCAGAGTCACCAAGTAAACACGCAGCACCGTCATAACGAGAAATAATATCCCGAACAGGACTCCTTCTCCATATTCTAGAATCGTGCACTGATCCTGGCCACTCCTGCAGCAACGCTAGTGAACCTTTCTTGACTGTCACATGTTGCTTGCACGTTGATGCTGGGGTAACCCTTCCGGTTTATATACTCATCACCGAACATTGATGGTTTTTTTATTTCGATATGCGTGCAATCTAATGCACCTACAACAGTTGGTAAATCAAAATTTTCTTTGCCACATCAACTTTGCATTATTTATTTCTTGTACTGTAGAAGGAAAATGTATCCAGTTGTCTGCGTTTTCCCAAAATACAGTTCATCACATAATTAATGTTCTTACAAACTGTCGAACGGTCCAACTCCAATATCTTCTGCTACACCCACTTTGAAACCCCGGATCAGCTGTATAACGAAGAAAAATCTCCAATCGTTGTCTTGGAGTGAGTGCTTTCCCCCGAGTTTCGTCACTAGGCGGTAGAAATTGTTCTGCTAAAAAGTCTATATTCTCACTTTCAAACCGCATCAGCTCCTTGCACTTAGTCAATACTCTTCTTTCACCGTACACTCTTCTTTCCCGTACTTGCATAAACATCGCCATTAAAAGTCACGCAAGACATAAAAGTGAAGTGTGCCTATCTACAGACTCCAAAAATAATGGAGATATATCTTATAGGTAGGTAGATGTAACTATACTTTAATCACACCAAAAGTGAAGTTACAACTTCTATTCTAGAAAAGTTAAGATACAAACTACAGGGGGTAGTTCTAGCTTCTTTTTAATCACATTAAGTGAAGCTCTAACTATAAAATACTGAAGTGGTAGCAATAACTACTTTTTAATCACTCCACTAAATAACGGCTTCCCACATGGCTCGCACTCTCAAAGTGTGTGGATCGGATAAAACGACTGTGGAACCTAAGAAGCCGTGTCTCCTGCATTTTTAAAGAGATGATAACAATGTCTATACTTAAATCGTCCCATTGCCAATGTTCATGCCAAGCGTACTCTAAAGCGAAAGAGTGAAAACACCACTCCTTTCGTCACCATCGAAAGTACCACGCCAAAGAGCCGAGCGCCAGCACGTCTACCATCAATGTCAAGATTAAAGAGGTGGACAAAGCATTCAAGGTCGCATGAAAACCTATGTCATTGAAAAACCAAAAAAGATAACAAGGAAAC